>NC_044561.1:42571582-42577648 GCF_007565055.1 Rhinopithecus roxellana | reverse complement strand
CACTTCATAGCGCAATGAAGCTTACGGTGACAGAGGATATATCCACAGATGAAAACTAGAAAGAAGCTTTCTTAGAAACTGCCTGGTGATGTGTGAATTCATCTCACAGAGTTACACTTATGTTTCCTGGAGCAGTCCATTAACACTGTCTTTGAGGAAACTGAGAAGGGCTTCCTTGCATCGCTTTGAGGCCTACGCTGATAAAGGAAATTTCATCCGTTCAAAACGTGAAAGAAGCTTTCTGAGAAACTTCTTTCTGTTCTGTGAGTTCATCTCACAGACTTATAACTTAGACTTCAGAAAGCAGTTTGCTAACACTCTTTTCGTGGAATCTGGAAAGTGATATTTGGGAGCCCATAGGGGCCCATGGTGAGAAAGGAAATATCGTCACATAATACGTAGCGAGAAGCTTTCTGAGAGATTGCTTTCTGATGTGTGACTTCATCACACAGAGTTCCACACTTCCCTTCTTGGAACAGCTTGCTAACACTGTTGTCATGGTTCTGCAAAGGTATATTTGGGAGCTCATTGAGGGCTATGGTGAAAAAGGAAATATTCTCACATAATAACTAAAGAGAAGCTTCTGAGAAACTGCATTGCCATGTGTGAATGCAACTCTCAGAGTTACACGTTTCTCTTCAGTGATCAGTTTGTTAACACAGTTTTCTGGAAATCTGCAATTAGACACTTCATAGCGCAATGAAGCTTACGGTGACAGAGGATATATCCACAGATGAAAACTAGAAAGAAGCTTTCTGAGAAACTGCCTGATGATGTGTGAATTCATCTCACAGAGTTACACTTACGTTTCGTGGAGCAGTCCATTAACACCGTTTTTGAGGAAACTGAGAAGGGCTTCCTTGCATCGCTTTGAGGCCTACGCTGATAAAGAAATCTCATCCGTTCAAAACGTGAAAGAAGCTTTCTGAGAAACTTCTTTCTGTTCTGTGAGTTCATCTCACAGACTTATAACTCAGACTTTAGAAAGCAGTTTGCTAACACTCTTTTCGTGGAATCTGGAAAGTGATATTTGGGAGCCCTTAGGGACCCATGATGAGAAAGGAAATCGTCACATAATAAGTAGAGAGAGCTTTCTGAGAGATTGCTTCTGATGTGACTTCATCACACAGAGTTCCACCCTTCCCTTCTTGGAACAGCTTGCTAACACTGTTGTCATGGATTCTGCAAAGGTATATTTGGGAGCTCATTGAGGGCTAGGGTGAAAAAGGAAATATTCTCACATAATAACTAAAGAGAAGCTTTCTGAGAAACTGCATTGCCATGTGTGAATGCAACTCTCAGTACACGTTCTTCAGTGATCAGTTTGTTAACACAGTTTTCTGGAAATCTGCAATTAGACACTTCATAGGCAATGAAGCTTACGGTGACAGAGGATATATCCACAGATGAAAATAGAAAGAAGCTTTCTTAGAAACTGCCTGGTGATGTGTGAATTCATCTCACAGAGTTACACTTATGTTTCGTAGCAGTCCATTAACATGTCTTTGAGGAAACTGAGAAAGGGCTTCGTGCATCGCTTTGAGGCCTAGCGCTGATAAAGGAAATTTCATCCGTTCAACAACGTGAAAGGAAGGCTTTCTGAGAAACTTCCTTGGTCTGTTCTGTGATGTTCATCCTCACAGACTTATAACTTAGACTTACAGAATCAGGCTCTTGCTAACACATCTTTCGTGGAATCTGGAACGTGATATTTGGGAGCCCATAGGGGCCCACGTGAGAAGGAAAATAGTAGTCACATAATAAGCAGAGAGAAGCTTTCTGCAGAGATTGCTTTCTGATGTGTGACTTCATCACACAGAGTTCCACGCCTTCCCTTCTTGGAACAGTTTGCTAACACTGTTGTCATGGATTCTGCAAAGGTATATTTGGGAGCTCATTGAGGGCTATGGTGAAAAAGGAAATATTCTCACATAATAAGTAAAGAGAAGCTTTGTGAGAAACTGCATTGCCATGTGTGAATGCAACTCTCAGAGTTTACACGTTTCTCTTCAGTGATCAGTTTGTTAACACAGTTTCTGGAAATCTGCACTTCGACACTTTATAGCGCAAGCGCCTACAGTGACAGATGATTTATCCACAGATGAAAACTATAGATAGAAAGAAGCTTTCTTGAAACTGCCGGATGATGTGTGATGAATTCATCTCACATAGTACGACTTATGTTCTGGCGAGTCCATTATATAACACGTCTTGAGGAAACGCGAAAGGTCCTCGCATCGCTTGAGCCTACGCTGACTAAAGGACAATTTCATCCGGTCAAAACGTGAAGAGATGCTGTCTGAGCAACCTTCTTTCTGTTCTGTGAGTTCATCTTCACACGACCGTTCTAACTTAGACTTCAGAAAGGCAGTTTTGCTAACACTCTTTTCGTGGAATCTGGCAAGTGGATATTTGGGAGCCACATAGGGGCCCACGGTGAGAACGGCATATAGGCACATAATAAGCAGAGAAGTTTCTGAGCGATGCTTCTGATGTGTGACTTCATCCACAGAGTTCCCACCCCTTCCCCTTCGTGGAACAGTTTGCTAACACTTTTGTCATGGATTCTGCAAAGGTATATTTGGGAGCTCATTGAGGGCTAGGTGAAAAAGAAATATTCTCACATAATAACTAAAGAGAAGCTTTCTGAGAAACTGCATTGCCATGTGTGAATGCAACTCTCAGAGTTACACGTTTCTCTTCAGTGATCAGTTTGTTAACACAGTTTTCTGGAAATCTGCAATTAGACACTTCATAGCGCAATGAAGCTTACGGTGACAGAGGATATATCCACAGATGAAAACTAGAAAGAAGCTTTCTTAGAAACTGCCTGGTGATGTGTGAATTCATCTCACAGAGTTACACTTATGTTTCGTTTAGCAGTCCATTAACACTGTCTTTGAGGAAACTGAGAAGGGCTTCCTTGCATCGCTTTGAGGCCTACGCTGATAAAGGAAACCTCATCCGTTCAAAACGTGAAAGAAGCTTTCTGAGAAACTTCTTTCTGTTCTGTGAGTTCATCTCACAGACTTAAAATAGACTTCAGAAAGCAGTTTGTTAACACTCTTTCGTGGAATCTGGAAAGTGATATTTGGGAGCCCATAGGGGGCCCCTGGTGAGAAAGGAAATATCGTCACATAATAAGCAGAGAGAAGCTTTCTGAGAGATTGCTTTCTGATGTGTGACTTCATCACACAGAGTTCCACCCTTCCTTCTTGGAACAGTTTGCTAACACTGTTGTCATGGATTCTGCAAAGGTATATTTGGGAGCTCATTGAGGGCTATGGTGAAAAAGGAAATATTCTCACATAATAACTAAAGAGAAGCTTTCTGAGAAACTGCATTGCCATGTGTGAATGCAACTCTCAGAGTTACACGTTTCTCTTCAGTGATCATTTTGTTAACACAGTTTTCTGGAAATCTGCAATTAGACACTTCATAGCGCAATGAAGCTTACGGTGACAGAGGATATATCCACAGATGAAAACTAGAAAGAAGCTTTCTTAGAAACTGCCTGGTGATGTGTGAATTCATCTCACAGAGTTACACTATGTTTCGTTGGAGCAGTCCATTAACACTGTCTTGAGGAAACTGAGAAGGGCTTCCTTGCATCGCTTTGAGGCTACGCTGATAAAGGAATCTCATCCGTTCAAAACGTGAAGAAGCTTTCTGAGAAACTTCTTTCTGTTCTGTGAGTTCATCTCACAGACTTATAACTTAGACTTCAGAAAGCAGTTTGCTAACACTCTTTTCGTGGAATCTGGAAAGTGGACTATTTGGAGCCATAGGGGCCATGGTGAGAAGGAATATCGTCACATAATAAGCAGCGAGAAGCTTTCTGAGAGTTGCTTTCTGATTGTGACTTTCATCACACAGAGTTCCACCCTTCCTCTTCTGGAAAGTTTGCTAACACTGTGTCATCGGATTCTGCAAAGGTATATTTGGGAGCTCTTTGATGGCCATGGTGAAAAAGGATTATTCTCACATACTAAGCTAAAGAGACGCTTTCTGAGAAACTGCATTGCCATGTGTGAATGCAATTCTCAGAGTTACACGTTTCTCTTCAGTGATCAGTTTGTTAACACAGTTTTCTGGAAATCTGTAATTAGACACTTCATAGCGCAGTGAAGTTTACGGTGACAGAGGATATATCCAGGGATGAAAACTAGAAAGAAGCTTTCTTAGAAACTGCCTTGTGATGTGTGATTTCATCCCACAGAGTTACAATTATGTTTCGTGGAGCAGTCCATTAACACTGTCTTTGAGGAAACTGAGAAGGGCTTCCTTGCATCGCTTTGAGGCCTACGCTGATAAAGGAAATTTCATCCGTTCAAAATGTGAAAGAAGCTTTCTCAGAAACTTCTTTCTGTTCCGTGAGTTCATCTCACAGACTTATAACTTAGACTTCAGAAAGCAGTTTGCTAACACTCTTTTCGTGGAATCTGGAAAGTGATATTTGGGAGCCAATAGGGGCCCATGGTGAGAAAGGAAATATCGTCACATAATACGTAGCGAGAAGCTTTCTGAGAGACTGCTTTCAGATGTGTGACTTCATTACACAGAGTTCCACCCTTCCCTCGTTGGAAGAGTTTGCTAACACTGTTGTCATGGATTCTGCAAAGGTATATTTGGGAAGCTCATGAGGGCTATGGTGAAAAAAGGAAATATTATCACATATAAGCTAAAGAGAAAGCTTTCTGAGAAACTGCATTGCCATGTGTGAATGCAAACTCTCAGAGTTACAACGTTGTCTCTTCAGTGATCCGTTTGTTAACACAGTTTTCTGGAAATCTGCATTTAGACACTTCATAGCGCAATGAAGCTACGGTGACGAGGTATATCCACAGATGAAAACTAGAAGAAGCTTTCTTAGAAAAGCCTGGTGATTGTGTGAATTCAGCTCCCAGAGTTACACTTATGTTTCTGGTGCAGCAGTCCACTAACACTGTCTTTGAGGAAACTGAGAAGGGCTTTTCCTGCATCGCTTTGAGGCCTACGCTGATAAAGGACATTTCATACATCCGTTCAAAACGTGAAAGAAAGCTTTCTTTGTGAGAACTTCTTCTGTCGTGGTCATCTCACAGACTTATAACTTAGACTTCAGAAAGCAGTTTGCTAACATCTTTTCGTGGAATCTGGAAAGTGATATTTGGGGAGCCCATAGGGGCCCATGTGAGAAAGGCAATATCGTCACATAATAAGCAGAGAGAAGCTTTCTGAGAGATTGCTTTCTGATGTGTGACTTCATCACACAGAGTTCCACCCTTCCCTCTTGGAACAGTTTGCTAACCTGTTGTCATGGATTCTGCAAAGGTATATTTGGGAGCTCATTGAGGGCTATGGTGAAAAAGGAAATATTCTCACAATAAAAAAAGAGAGCTTTCTGAGAAACTGCATTGCCATGTGTGAATGCAACTCTCAGAGTTACACGTTTCTCTTCAGTGATCATTTTGTTAACCCAGTTTTTGGAAATCTGCAATTAGACACTTCATAGCGCAATGAAGTTACGGTGACAGAGGATATATCCACAGATGAAAACTAGAAAGAAGCTTTCTAGAAACTGCCTGGTGATGTGTGAATTCATCTCACAGAGTTACACTTATGTTTCGTGGAGCAGTCCAATAACACTGCCTTTGAGGAAACTGAGAAGGGCTTCCTTGCATCGCTTTGAGGCCTACGCGGATAAAGGAAATTTCATCCGTTCAAAACGTGAAAGAAGCTTTCTGAGAAACTTCTTTCTGTTCTGTGAGTTCATCTCACAGAGTTATAACTTACACTTCAGAAAGCAGTTTGCTAACACTGTTTTCGTGGAATCTGGAAAGTGATATTTGGGAGATCATAGGGGCCCACGGTGAGGAAGGAAATATCGTCACATAAAGCAGAGAGAAGCTTATGAGAGATTGCTTTCTGATGTGTGACTTCATCACACAGAGTTCCACCCTTCCCTTCTTGGAACAGTTTGCTAACATGTTGTCATGGATCTGCAAGGTATAAGGGTCTGCCTACGAAGTATTTGGCGTGGGAGGAGTCAGATTGAGGGGGACAGGGCTATGGTGAAAACTGAAA
>NC_044561.1:42504365-42571482 GCF_007565055.1 Rhinopithecus roxellana | reverse complement strand
CACATATCAGAAACCAATTTCTCAGAAAGCTTCTCTCTAGTTTTTATGTGAGGATATTTCCTTTTTCACCATGGGCCCCTAAGGGCTCCCAAATATCACTTTCCAGATTCCACGAAAAGAGTGTTAGCAAACTGCTTCCTGAAGTCTAAGTTATAAGTCTGTAAGATGAACTCACAGATCAGAAAGAAGTTTCTCAGATAGCTTCTTTCACGTTTTGAACGGATGAAATTTCCTTTATCAGCGTAGGCCTCAAGGCGATCCAAGGAAGCCCTTCTCAGGTTCCTCAAAGACAGTGTTAATGCACTACTCCACGAAACATAAGTGTAACTCTGTGAGATGAATTCAAACATCACCAAGAAGTTTCTAAGAAAGCTTCTTTCCAGTTTTCATCTGTGGATATTTCCTTTGTCACCGTAAGGTTCATTGCGCTATGAAGTATCTAATTGCAGATTTCCAGAAAACTGTGTTAACAAACTGATCACTGAAGAGAAACGTGCAACTCTGTGAGTTGCATTCACACATGGCAATGCAGTTTCTCAGAATGCTTCTTTTTAGTTATTATGTGAGGATATTTCCTTTTTCACCATGGCCCGCAATGAGCTCCCAAATATACCTTTGCAGAATCCACGACAACAGTGTTAGCAAACTGTTCCAAGAAGAGATGGGTGGAACGCTGTGTGATGAAGTCACATATCAGAAACCAATTTCTCAGAAAGCTTCTCTCTAGTTTTTATGTGAGGATATTTCCTTTTTCACCATGGGCCCCTAAGGGCTCCCAAATATCACTTTCCAGATTCCACGAAAAGAGTGTTAGCAAACTGCTTCCTGAAGTCTAAGTTATAAGTCTGTAAGATGAACTCACAGATCAGAAAGAAGTTTCTCAGATAGCTTCTTTCACGTTTTGAACGGATGAAATTTCCTTTATCAGCGTAGGCCTCAAGGCGATCCAAGGAAGCCCTTCTCAGGTTCCTCAAAGACAGTGTTAATGCACTACTCCACGAAACATAAGTGTAACTCTGTGAGATGAATTCAAACATCACCAAGAAGTTTCTAAGAAAGCTTCTTTCCAGTTTTCATCTGTGGATATTTCCTTTGTCACCGTAAGGTTCATTGCGCTATGAAGTATCTAATTGCAGATTTCCAGAAAACTGTGTTAACAAACTGATCACTGAAGAGAAACGTGCAACTCTGTGAGTTGCATTCACACATGGCAATGCAGTTTCTCAGAATGCTTCTTTTTAGTTATTATGTGAGGATATTTCCTTTTTCACCATGGCCCGCAATGAGCTCCCAAATATACCTTTGCAGAATCCACGACAACAGTGTTAGCAAACTATTCCAAGAAGGAAAGGGTGGAACTCTGTGTGAGGATGTCAAACATCAGAAAGCAATCTCTCAGAAAGCTCCTCTCTAGTTATATTATGTGAGGATATTTCCTTTTTCACCATGGGCCCCTATGGGCTCGCAAATATCACTTTCGAGATTCCACGAAAAGAGTGTTAGCAAACTGCTTACTGAAGTCTAAGTTATAAGTCTGTGAGATGAACTCACAGATCAGAAAGAAGTTTCTCAGAAAGCATCTTTCACGTTTTGAGCGGATGAAATCTCCTTTATCAGCGTAGGCCTCAAAGCGATCCAAGGAAGCCCTTCTCAGGTTCCTCCAAGACAGTATTAATGGTCTGCTCCACGAATCATAAGTGTAACTTTGTGAGATGAATTCACACATTACAAAGAGGTTTCTAAGAAAGCTTCTTCCTAGTTTTCATCTGTGGATATTTCCTTGGTCACCGTAAGGTTCAATGCACTATGAAGGATCTAATTAGAGATTTCCAGAAAACTGTGTTAACAAACTGATCACTGAAATGAAACGTGTATCTCTGTGAGATGCATTCACACATGACAATGCAGTTTCTCAGAAAGCTTCTCTTTAGTTATTATGTGAGGATATTTGATTTTTCACCATAGCCTCAATGAGCTCCCAAATATATCTTTGCAGAATCCACGGCATCAGTGTTAGCAGACTGTTTCCAAGAAGGGAAGGGTGGAACTCTGTGTGATGAAGTCACATATCAGAAAGCAATCTCTCAGAAAGCTTCTCTCTAGTTATTATGTGAGGATATTCCTTTTTCAAAATGGGCTCCCATGGGCTCCCAAATATCACTTTCCAGATTCCACGAAAAGAGTGTTAGCAAACTGCTTAATGAAGTCTAAGTTATAAGTCTGTGGGATATAATCACAGATCAGAAATAAGTTTCTCAGAATGCTTCTTTCAGGTTTTGAGCGCATGAAATTTCCTTTACCAGCGTAGGCCTCAAAGCGATCCAAGGAAGCCCTTTTCCGGTTCCTCAAAGACAGTGTTAATGGACTGCTCCACGAAGCATGAGTGTAACTCTGTGATATGAATTCACATATCAACAAGAAGTTCAAAGAAAGCTTCTTTCTAGTTTTCATCTGTGGATTTTTCCTGTGTCACCGTAAGTTTCATTGCGCTATGAAATATCTAATTGCAGATTTCAGAAAAACTGTGGTTAACAAACTGATCACTGAGAGAAAGGTGTAACTCTGTGAGGTGCATTCACACATGGCAATGCAGTTCTCAGAAGCTCTCTTTAGTTATAGGCGAGGATATTCCTTTTTCACCACAGCCCTCAATGAGCTCCAAAATATACCTTTGCAGAATCCATGACAACAGTGTTAGCAAACTGTTCCAAGAAGGGAAGTGTGGACCTCTGTGTGATGAAGTCACACATCAGGAAAGCAATCTCTCAGAAAGCTTCTCTCTAGTTATGATGTGAGGATATTTAATTTTTCACCATGGGCCCCCATGGGCTCGTAAATATCACTTTCCAGATTCACGAAAAAGAGTGTTAGCAAACTGCTGAATGAAGTCTAAGTTATAAGTCTGTGAGATATAATCACAAAGCAGAAAGAAGTTTCTCAGAATGCTTCTTTCACGTTATGAGCACTTGAAATTTCCTTTATCAGTGTAGGCCTCAAAGCGATCCAAGGAAGCCCTTCTCAGGTTCTTCAAAGACAGTGTTAATGGACTGTTCCACGAAACATAAGTGTAAATTTTTGAGATGAATTCACAAATCACCAAAATTTCTAAGAAGCTTCTTCCTAGTTTTCATCTGTGGATATTTCCTTTGTCACCGTAAGGTTCAATGCGCTATGAAGGATCTAATTACAGATGTCCAGAACACTGTGTTAACAAACTGATCACTGAAGACAAACGTGTACCTCGGTGAGTTGCATTCACACATGGCAATGCAGTTTCTCAGAAAGCTTCTCTTTAGTTATTATGTGAGGATATTTTCTTTTTCATCATAAGCCTCAATGAGCTCCCCAATATACCTTTGCAGAATCCACGACAACAGTGTTAGCAAACTGTTCCAAGAAGGTAAGGGTGGAAATCTGTGTGATGAAGTCACTTATCAGAAAGCAATCTCTCAGAAAGCTTCTCTCTAGTTATTATATGAGGATATTTCCTTTTTCACCATGGACCCCTACGGGCTCCCAAATATCACTTTCCCGATTCCACGAAAAGAGTGTCAGCAAACTGCTCCCTGAAGTCTAAGTTATAAGTCTGTGGGATGAACTCACAGATCAGAAAGAAGTTTCTCAAAAGCATCTTTCAGGTTTTGAACGGATGAAATTTCCTTTATCAGCGTAGGCCTCAAAGCGATACAAGAAAGCCCTTCTCAGGTTCCTCAAACACAGTGTTAATGGACTGCTCCACGAAACATAAGTGTAACTCTGTGAGATGAATTCACGCATCACCAAGAAGCTTCTAAGAAAGCTTCTTTCTAGTTTTCATCTGTGGATATGTCCTTTGTCACCGTAAGGTTCAATGCGGTGTGAAGGATCTAATTACAGATTTCCAGAAAACTGTGTTAACAAACTGATCACTGAAGAGAAATGCGTAACTCTGTGAGTTGCATTCACACATGGCAATGCAGTTTCTCAGAAAGCTTCTCTTTAGTTATTATGTGAGGAAATTTCCTTTATCACCATAGCCTCAATGAGCTCCCAAATATAACGTTGCAGAATCCACGACAACAGTGTTAGCAAACTGTTCAAAGAAGAGAAGGGTGGAACTCTGTGTGATGAACTCACACATCAGAAAGCAATCTTTCAGAAGCTTGTCTCTAGTAATTATGTGAGGATAGTTCCTTTTCACCATGGGCCCCAAAGGACTCCCTAATATCACTTCCAGATTCCACGAAAAGAATGTTACTAAACTGCTTTCTGAACTCTTAGTTATAAATCTGTGAGATGAACTCACAGATCAGAAAGAAGTTTCTCAGAAAGCTTCTTTCACGTTTTGAACGGAAGAAATTTCCTTTATCAGCGCATGCCTCAAAGCGATCCAAGGAAGCCCTTCTCAGGTTCCTCAAAGACAGGTTTTTTTGGACTGCTCCACGAAACATAAGTGTAACTCTGTGAGATGATTTCATACATCACCAAGAAGTTTCTAGGAAAGCTTCTTCCTAGTTTTCATCTATGGATATTTCCTTTGTCACTGTAAGGTTCATTGCGCTTGAAGTATCTAATTACAGATTTCCAGAAAACTGTGTTAACAAAATGATCACGGAAGAACAACGTGTAGTTCTGTGAGTTGCATTCACACATGGCAATGCAGTTTCTCAGAAAGCTTCTGTTTAGTTATTATGTGAGGATATTTCCTTTTTCACCATAGCACTCAATGAGTTCCCAAATATACCTTTGCAGAATCCACGACAACAGTGTTAGCAAACTGTTCCAAGAAGGGAAGGGTGGAACTCTGTGTGATGAAGTCACACATCAGAAGCAATCTCTCAGAAAGCTTCTCACTAGTTATTATGTGAGGATATTTCCTTTTTCACCATGGGCCCCTTTGGGCTCCCAAATATCATTTTCCAGATTCCACGAAAAGAGTGTTAGCAAACTGCTTTCTGAAGACTAAGTTAAAAGTCTGTGAGATGAACTCACAGATCAGAAAGGAGTTTCTCAGAAGGCTCCTTTCACGTTTTGAAAGGATGAAATTCCCTTTATCAGCGTAGGCCTCAGAGCGATCCAAGGAAGCCCTTCTCAGGTTCCTCAAAGACAGTGTTAATGGACTACTCTACGAAACGTAAGTGTAACTCTGTGAGATGAATTCACACATCACCAAGAATTTTCCAAGAAAGCTTCTTTCTAGATTTCATCTGTAGATATTTCCTTTGTCACCGTAAGGTTCAAGGCGCTATGAAGTATCTAATTGCAGATTTCCAGAAAACTGTGTTAACAAACTGATCACTGTCGAGAAAGGTGTAACTCCGTGAGTTGCATTCACACATGGCAATGCAGTTTCTCCGAAAGCTTCTCTCTAGTTATTAGGTGAGGATATTTCCTTTTTCACCATAACCTCAAAGAGCTCCAATATATATCTTTACAGAATCCACGACAACAGTGATAGCAAACTGTTCAAAGAAGGGAGGGTGGAACTCTGTGTCATGAAATCACACATCAGATAGCAATCTCTCAGAAAGCTTCTCTGTAGTTATTATGTGAGGATATTTCCTTTTTCACCATGGGCCTCTGAGGGGTCCTAAATATCACTTTCCAGATTCCACGAAAAGAGTGTTAGCAAACTGCTTTCTGAAGTCTAAGTTATAAGTCTGTGAGATGAACTCACAGATCAGAAAGAAGTTTCTCAGAAAGCTTCTTTCACGTTTTGAACGGGTGAAATTTCCTTTATCAGCGTAGGCCTCAAAGCGATCCAAGGAAACCCTTCTCATGTTCCTCAAAGACAGTGTTAATGGACTGCTCCACGAAACATAAGTGTAACTCTGTGAGATGAATTCACACATCACCAAGAAGTTTCTAAGAAAGCTTCTTTTAAGTTTTCATCTGTGGATATTTCCTTTGTCACCATAAGCTTCATTGCACTATGAAGTATTTAATTGCAGATCTCCAGTAAACTGTTTTAACAAACTGACCACTGAAGAGAAAAGTGTAACTCTATGAGTTGCATTCACACATGGCAATGCAGTTCCTCAGAACGCTTCTCTTTAGTTATTATGTGAGGATATTTCCTTTTTCACCATAGCCCTCAAGGAGCTCCCAAGTATAACATTGCAGAATCCACGACAACAGTGTGAGCAAACTGTTCCAAGAAGGGAAGGTTGGATCTCTGAGTGATGAAGTCACACATCAGAAAGCAACCTATCAGGAAGCTTCTCTCTAGTTATTATGTGAGGATATTTCCTTTTTCACCATGGGCCCCTATGGGCTCCCAAATATCACTTTCCAGATTCCACGAAAAGAGTGTTAGCAAACTGCTTCCTGAAGTCTAAGTTATAAGTCGGTGAGATGAACTCCAGAACAGAAAGTAGTTTCTTAGAAAGCTTCTTTCACATTTTGAGCGGATGAAATTTGCTATATCAGCGTAGGCCTCAAAGCGATCCAAGGAAGCCCTTCTCAAGTTCCTCAAAGACAGTGTTAATGGACTGCTCCGTGAAACATAAGTGTAACTCTGTGAGATGAATTCACACATCACCAAGAAGTTTCTAGGAAAGCTTCTTTCTAGTTTTCATCTGTGGATATTTCCTTTGTCACCGTAAGCTTCATTGCGCTATGAAGTATCTAATTGCAGATTTCCAGAAAACTGTTTTAACAAACTGAAAACTGAAGAGAAAAGTATAACTCTATGAGTTGCATTCACACATGGCAATGCAGTTTCTCAGAACCCTTCTCTTTAGTTATTATGTGAGGATATTTCCTTTTACACCATAGCCCTCAATGAGCTCGGAAATATACCTTTACAGAATCCATGACAACAGTGTTACCAAAATGTTCCAAGAAGGGATGGGTGGAAGTCTGTGTGATGAAGTCACCCATCAGAAAGCAATCTCTCAGAAAGCTTCTCTCTAGTTATTATGTGAGGATATTTCCTTTTTCACCATGGGCCCCTAAGGTCTCCCGAATATCACTTTCCAGATTTCACGAAAAGAGTGTTAGCAAACTGCTTCCTGAAGTCTAACTTATAAGACAGTGAGATGAACTCACAGATCAGAAAGAAGTTTCTCAGAAAGCTTCCTTCACGTTTTGAACGGATGAAATTCCGTTTATCAGCGAAGGCCTCAAAGCGATCCAAGGAAGCCCTTCTCAGGTTCCTCAAAGACAGTGTTAATGGACTGCTCCAAAAACATAAGTGTAACTCTGTGAGATGAATTCACACGTCGCCAAGAATTTTCTAAGAAAGCTTCTTTCTAGTTTTCATCGGTGGATATTTCCTTTTTTCACCGTAAGGTTCATTGCGCTATGAAGGATCTAATTGCAGATTTCCAGAAAACTGTGTTAACAAACTGATCACTGAAGAGAAACGTGTAACTCTGTGAGTTGCATTCACCCATGGCAATGCAGTTTCTCAGAAAGCTTCTCTTTAGTTATTATGTGAGGATATTTCCTTTTTCACCATAGCCCTCAATGAGCTCCCACATATAACATTGCAGAATCCACGACAACAGTGTGAGCAAACTGTTCCAAGAAGGGAAGGGTGTAACTCTGTGTGATGAAGTCCCATATCAGAAAGCAATCTCTCAGAAAGCTTCTCTCTAGTTATTATGTGAGGATATTTCCTTTATCACAGTGGACTACTATGGGCTCCCAAATATCACTTTCCAGATTCCTCGAAAAGAGTGTTAGCAGACTGCTTTCTGAACTCTAAGCTAGAAGTCAGTGAGATGAACTCACAGATCAGAAAGAAGTTTCTGAGAAAGCTTCTTTCACGTTTTGAACGGATGAAATTTCCTTTATCAGCGTAGGCCTCAAAGCGATACAAGGAAGCCCTTCTCAGGTTCCTCAAAGACAGTGTTAATGGACTGCTCCATGAAACATAAGTGTAACTCTGTGAGATGAAATCACACATCACCAAGAAGTTTCTACGAAATATTCTTTCTTGTTTTCATCTGTGGATATTTCCTTTGTCACCGTAAGGTTCTTCGCGCTATGAGGTATTTAAATGCAGATTTCCAGAAAACTATGTTAACAAATTGATCACTGAAGAGAAATGGGTAACTCTGTGAGTTGCATTCACCCATGGCAATGCAGTTTCACAGAAATCTTCTCTTTAGTTATTATGGCAGGATATTTCCTTTTTCTGCGTAGCCGTCAATGAGCTCCCAAATATACCTTTGCAGAATCCACTACAACAGTGTTAGCAAACTGCTCCAAGAAGGGAAGGGTGGAACTCTGTGTGATGAAGTCACACATCAGAAAGCAATCTCTCAGAAAGCTTCTCGCTAGTTATAATGTGACGATATTTCCTTTTTCACCATGGGCCCCTATGGGCTCTCAAATATAACTTTCCAGATTCCACGAAAGGAGTGTTAGCAGACTGCTTTCTGAAGTCTAAGTTATTAATCTGTGAGATGAACTCACAGATCAGAAAGAAGTTTCTCAGAAAGCTTCTTTCACGTTTTGAACGGATGAAATTTCCTTTATCAGCGTAGGAATCCAAGCGATCCAAGGAAGCCCTTTTCAGATTCCTCAATGACAGTGTTAATGGACTGCTCCAAGAAACATAAGTGTAACTCTGTGAGATCAATTCACACATCACCAAGAAGTTTCTAGGAAAGCTTCTTTCTAGTTTTCATCTGTGGATATTTCCTTTGTCACCGTAAGCTTCATTGCGCTATGAAGTATCTAATTACAGATTTCTAGAAAACTGTGTTAACAAACTGATCACTGAAGAGAAACGTGTAACTCCGTGAGTTGCATTCACACATGGCAATGCAGTTTCTCAGAACGCTTCTCTTTAGTTATTATGTGAGGATATTTCCTTTTTCACCATAGCCCTCAAAGAGCTCCGAAATATACCTTTGCAGAATCCTCGACAACAGTGTTAGCAAACTGTTCCAAGAAGGGAAGGGTGGAACTCTGTGTGATGAAGTCACACCTCAGAAAGCAATCTCTCAGAAAGCTTCTCTCTGGTTATTATGTGAGGATATTTCCTTTTTCACCATGGACCCCTATGGGCTCCCAAATAACACTTTCCAGATTCCACGAAAAGAGTTAGCAAACTGCTTCCTGAAGTCTAAGTTATAAGTCTGTGTGATGAACTCACAGATCAGAAAGATGTTTCTCAGAAAGCTTCTTTCACGTTTGGAGCGGATGAAATTTCCTTTATCAGCGTAGGCCTCAAAGCGATCCAAGGATGTCCTTCTGAGGTTCCTCAAAGCCAGTGTTAATGGAATGCTCCACGAAACATAAATGTAACTCTGTGAGATGAATTCACACATCACCAAGAAGTTTCTAAGAAAGCTTCTTTCTAGTTTTCATCTGTGGATATTTCCTTTGTCACCGTAAACTTCATTGCGCTATGAAGTATCTAATTGCAGATTTCCAGAAAACTGTGTTAACAAACTGATCACTGAAGAGAAACGGGTAACTCTGTGAGTTGCATTCACACATGGCAATGCGGTTTCTCAGTAAGCTTCTCTTTAGTTATTATGCGAGGATATTTCCTTTTACACCATAGACCTCAATGAGCTCCCAAATATACCTTTGCAGAATCCACGACAACAGTGTTAGCAAACTGTTCCAAGAAAGGAAGGGTGGAACTCTGTGTGATGAAGTCACAGATCAGAAAGCAATCTCTCAGAAAGCTTCTCTCTAGTTATTATGTGAGGATATTTCCTTTTTCACCATGGGCCCCTATGGGCTCCAAAATATCACTTTCCAGATTCCACGAAAAGAGTGTTAGCAGACTGCTTTCTGAACACTAAGCTATAAGTCTGTGAGATGAACTCACAGATCAGAAAGAAGTTTCTGAGAAAGCTTCTTTCACGTTTTGAACGGATGAAATTTCCTTTATCAGCGTAGGCCTCAAAGCGATCCAAGGAAGCCCTTCTCAGGTTCGTCAAAGAGAGTGTTAATGGACTGCTCCACGAAACATAAGTGTAACTCTGTCAGATGAAATCACACATCACCAAGAAGTTTCTACGAAATATTCTTTCTAGTTTTCATCTGTGGATATTTCCTTTGTCACCGTAAGGTTCTTTGCCCTATGAGGTATTTAAATGCAGATTTCCAGAAAACTGTGTTAACAAACTGACGACTGAAGAGAAACGTGGAACTCTATGAGGTGCATTCACCCATGGCAATGCAGTTTCTCAGAAAGCTTCTTTTTAGTTACTATGTGAGGATATTTCCTTTTTCACCATTGCCCTCAAAGAGCTCCCAAATATACCTTTGCAGAATCCACGACAAGAGTGTTAGCAAACTGTTCCAAGAAGGGAAGGGTGGAACTCTGTGTGATACAGACACACATCAGAAAGCAATGTCTCAGAAAGCTTCTCTCTGGTTATTATGTGAGGATATTTCCTTTACAACCATGGGCCCGTAAGGGCTCCCAAATATCACTTTCCAGATTCCACGAAAAGAGTGTTAGCAAAACACTTCCTGAAGCCAAACTTATAAGTCTGTGAGATGAACTCACAGATCAGAAAGAAATTTCTCAGAAAGCTTCTTTCACGTTTTGAAGGGGTGAAATTTCCTTTATCAGGGTAGGCCTCAAAGCGATCCAAGGAATACATTCTCAGGTTCCTCAAAGACAGTATTTAAGGGCTACTCCACGAAACGTAAGTATAACTCTGTGAGATGAATTCACACCTCACCAAGTAGTTTCTAGGAAAGCTTCTTTCTACTTTTCATCTGTGGATATTTCCTTTGTCACCGTAAGCTTCATTGCGCTATGAAGTATCTAATTGCAGATTTCCAGAAAACTGTGTTAACAAACTGATCACTGAAGAGAAACGTATACCTCTGAGAGTTGCATTCACACATGGCAATGCAGTTTCTCAGAAAGCTTCTCTTTAGTTATTATGCGAGGATATTTCTTTTTGCACCATAGCTCTCAATGAGTTCCCACATACACCTTTGCAGAATCCACGACAACAGTGTTAGCAAACTGTTCCAAGAAGGGAAGTGTGGAACTCTGTATGATGAAGTCACACATCAGAAAGCAATCTCTCAGAAAGCTTCTCTCTCGTTATTATGTGAGGATATTTCCTTTTTCACCATGGGCCCCTAAGGGCTCCCAAATATCAATTTGCAGATTCCACGAAAAGAGTGTTAGCAAACTACTTCCTGAAGTCTAAGTTATAAGTCTGTGAGATGAACTCACAGATCAGAAAGAATTTTCTCAGAAAGCTTCTTTCACGTTTTGAACGGATGAAATTTCCTTTTTCAGCGTAGGCCTCAAAGTGATCCAAGGAAGCCCTTCTCAGATTCCTCAAAGACAGTGTTAATGGACTGCTCCACGAAACATAAGTGTAACTCTGTGAGATGAATTCACACATCACCAAGAAGATTCTAAGAAAGCTTCTTTCTAGTTTTCATCTGTGGAAATTTCCTTTGTCCCTGTAAGCTTCATTTCGCTATGAAGTATCCAATTGCAGATTTCCACAAAACTGTGCTAAAAAACTGATCACTGAAGAGAAACGTGTAACTCTGAGAGTTGCATTCACACATGGCAATGTAGTTTCTCAGAAAGCTTCTCTTTAGTTATTATGTGAGGATATTTCCTTTTTCATCATAGCCCTCAATGAGCTCCCAAATATAACTTTGCAGAATCCACGACAACAGTGTTAGGAAACTGTTCGAAGAAGGGACGGGTGGAACTCTGTGTGATGAAGTCACACATCAGAAAGCAATCTCTCAGAAAGCTTCTTTCTAGACATTATGTGAGGATATGTCCTTTTTCACCATAGGACCCTAAGGGCTCCCTAATATCACTTTCCAGATTCCACGAAAAGAATGTTAGGAAACTGCTTCCTGAAGTCTAAGTTATAAGTTTGTGAGACGAACTCACAGATCAGAAAGAAGTTTCTCAGAAACCTTCTTTCACGTTTTAAAGGGATGAAATTTCCTTTATCAGCGTAGGCCTCAAAACGATCCAAGGAAGCCATTCTCAGGTTCCTCAAAGACAGTGTTAATGGACTGCTCCACGAAACATAAGTGTAACTCTGTGAGATGAATTCACACATCACCAGGAAGTTTCTAAGAAAGCTTCTTTCTAGTTTTCATCTGTGGATATATCCTTTGTCACCGTAGGATTCATTGTGCTATGAAGTATCTAATTGCAGTTTTCCAGAAAACTGTGTTAACAAACTGATCACTGAAGAGAAACGTGTAACTCTGAGAGTTGCATTCATACATCGCAATGCAATTTCTCAGAAAGCTTCTTTTTGTTATTATGTGAGGATATTTCCTTTTTCACCATAGCCCTCAATGAGCTCCCAAATATACATTTGCAGTATCCACGACAACAGTGTTAGCAAACTGTTCCAAGAAGGGAAGGGTGGAACTCTGTGTGATGAAGTCACACATCAGAAAGCAATCTCTCAGAAAGCTTCTCTCTAGTTATTATGTGAGGATATTTCCTTTTTCACCATGGGCCCCTATGGGCTCCCAAATATCACTTTCCAGATTCCACGAAGAGAGTGTTCGCAAACTGCTTTCTGAAGTCTAAGTTATAAGTCTGTGAGATGAACTCACAGATCAGAAAGAAGTTTCTCAGAAAGCTTCTTTCACGTTTTGAACGGATGAAATTTCCTTTTTCAGCGTAGGCCTCACAGCGATCCAAGGAAGCCCTTCTCAGTTTCCTCAAAGACATTGTTAATGGACTGCTCCACGACACATAAGTGTAACTCTGTGAGATGAATTCACACATCACCAAGAAGATTCTAAGAAAACTTCTCTCTAGTTTTCATCTGTGGATATTTGCTTTGTCACCGTAAGCTTCATTTTGCTATGAAGTATCTAATTGCAGATTTCCAGAAAACTGTGTTAACAAACTGATCACTGAAGAGAAACGTGTAACTCTGAGAGTTGCATTCACACATCGCAATGCAATTTCTCAGAAAGCTTCTCTTTAGTTATTATGTGAGGATTTTTACTTTTTCACCATAGTCCTCTATGAACTCCGAAATATACCTTTGCAGAATCCACGACAACAGTGTTAGCAAACTGTTCCAAGAAGGGAAGGGTGGAACGCTGTGTGATGAAGTCACACATCAGAAAGCAATCTCTCAGTAAGCTTCTCTCTAGTTATTATGTGACGATATTTCTTTTTCACCATGGGTCGCTATGGGCTCCCAAATATGACTTTCCAGAATCCACGAAGAGAGTGTTAGCAAACTGCTTTCTGAAGTCTAAGTTATAAATCTGTGAGATGCAGTCACAGATCAGAAAGAAGTTTCTCAGAAAGCTTCTTTCACATTTTGAACGGATGAAATTACCTTTATCAGCGTAGGCCTCAAAGCGTTCCAAGGAAACCCTTCTCAGGTTCCTCAAAGACAGTGTTAATGGACTGCTCCACGAAACAGAAGTGTTACTCTGTGAGATGAATTCACACATCACCAAGAAGTTTCTAAGAAAGCTTCTCTCTAGTTTTCATCAGTGGATATTTCCTTTGTCATCGTAAGCTTCATTGCACTATGAAGTACCTAATTGCAGGTTTCCAGAAAACTGTGTTAACAAACTAATCATTGAAGAGAAACTTGGAACTCTGAGAGTTGCATTCACACATGGCAATGCAGTTTCTCAGAAACCTTCTCTTTAGTTATTATGTGAATATATTTCCTTTTTCACCGTAGCACACAATGAGCTCCCAAATATACCTTTGGAGAATCCACGACAACAGTGGTAGAAAACTGTTCGAAGAAGGGAATGGTGGAACTCTGTGTGATGAAGTCACACATCAGAAAGGAATCTCTCAGAAAGTTTCTCGCTAGTTATTATGAGACGATATTTCTTTTTTCACCATGAGCCCCTATGGGCTCCGAAATATCACTTTCCAGAATCCAAGAAGAGAGTGTTAGCAAACTGCTTTCGCAATTCAAGTTATAAGTCTGTGAGATGAACTCACAGATCAGAAAGAAGTTTCTCAGAAAGCTTCTTTCACGTTTTGAACGGATGAAATTTCCTAAATCAGCGTAGGCTTCAAAGCGATCCAAGGAAGCCCTTCTCAGATTCCTCAAAGACAGTGTAAATGGACTGCTCCACGAAATATAAGTGTCACTCTGTGAGATGAATTCACACATCAACAAGAAGATTCTAAGAAAGCTTCTCTCTAGTATTCATCTGTGGTAATTTCCTTTGTCACCGTAAGCTTCATTGTGCTATGAAGTATCTAATTGCAGATTTCCAGAAAACTGTGTTAACAAACTGATCACTGAAGAGAAACGTGTAACTCTGAGAGTTGCATTCACACATGGCAATGCAGTTTCTCAGAAAGCTTCTCTTTAGTTATTATGTGAGGATATTTCCTTTTTCTCCAAAGCCCTCAATGAGCTCCCAAATATACCTTTGCAGAATCCACGACAACAGTGTTAGCAAACTGTTTGAAGAAGGGACGTGTGGAACTCTGTGTGATGAAGACACACATCAGAAAGCAATCTCTCAGAAACCTTCTCTCTAGTTATTATGTGAGGATATTTCCTTTTTCACCATAGGTCCCTAAGGGCTCCCTAATATCACTTTCCAGATTCCACGAAAAGAATGTTAGCAAACTGCTTCCTGAAGTCTAAGTTATAAGTCTGTGAGATGAACTCACAGATCAGAAAGAAGTTTCTCAGAAACTTTCTTTCACGTTTTAAACGGATGAAATTTCCTTTATCAGCGTAGGCCTCAAAGCGATCCAAGGAAGCCATTCTCAGGTTCCTCAAAGCCAGTGTTAATGGACTGCTCCACGAAACATAAGTGTAACTCTGTGAGATGAATTCACACATCACCAGGAAGTTTCTAAGAAAGCTTCTTTCTAGTTTTCATCTGTGGATATATCCTTTGTCACCGTAAGATTCATTGCGCTATGAAGTATCTAATTGCAGATTTCCAGAAAACTGTGTTAACAAACTGATCACTGAAGAGAAACGTGTAACTCTGAGTGTTGCATTCACACATGGCAATGCAATTTCTCAGAAAGCTTCTATTTAGTTATTATGTGAGGATATTCCCTTTTTCACCATAGCCCTCAAAGAGCTCCTAAATATACCTTTGAGAATCCACCACAACAGTGTTAGCAAGCTGTTCCAAGAAGGGAAGGGTGGCAGTCTGTGTGAGGAAGTCACACATCAGAAAGCAATCTCTCAGAAAGCTTCTCTCTAGTTATTATGGGACGATATTTCTTTTTTCACCATGGGCCCCTATGGGCTCCCAAATATCACTTTCCAGAATCCACGAAGAGAGTGTTAGCAAACCGCTTCCTGAAGTCTCAGTTATAAGTCTGTGAGATGAAGTCACAGATCAGAAAGAAGTTTCTCAGAAAGCTTCTTTCACGTTTTGAACTGATTAATTTCCTTTATCAGCGTAGGCCTCAATGCGATCCAAGGAAGCCCTTCTCAGGTTCCTCAAAGACAGTGTTAATGGACTGCACCACGAAACATAAGTGTAACTCTGTGAGATGAATTCACAAATCACCGAGAAGTTTCTAAGAAAGCTTCTTTCTAATTTTCATCTGTGGATATTTTGTTTATCATCGTAAGCTTCATTGCGCTATGAAGTATCTAATTGCAGATTTCCAGAAAACTGTGTTAACAAACTGATCACTGAAGAGAAACGTGTAACTCTGAGAGTTGCATTCACACATGGCAATGCAGTTTCTAAGAAAGCTTCTCTTTAGTTATTATGTGAGAATATATCCTATTTCACCATAGCCCTCAATGAGCTCCCAAATATACCTTTGCAGAACCCACGACAACAGTGTTAGCAAACTGTTTCCTGAATTCTTTGTTATAAGTCTGTGAGATGAACTCACAGATCAGAAAGAAGTTTCTCAGAAAGCTTCTTTCACGTTTTGAATGGTTGAAATTTCCTTTTTCAGCGTAGGCCTCAATGCGATCCAAGGAAGCCCCTCTCAGGTTCCTCAAAGACAGTGTTAATGGACTGCTCCACGAAACATAAGTGTAACCCTGTGAGATGAATTCAAACATCGCCAGGAAGTTTCTAAGAAACCTTCTTTCTAGTTTTCATCTGTGGATATATACTTTGTCACCGTAAGCTTCGTTGAGCTATGAAGTATCTAATTGCAGATTGCCAGATAACTGTGTTAACAAACTGATCACTGAAGAGAAACGTGTAAGCCTGAGAGTTGCATTCACACATGGCAATGCAGCTTCTCAGAAAGCTTCTCTTTAGTAATTATGTGAGGATAATTCCTTTTTCACCATAGCACTCAATGAGCTCCCAAATATACCTTTACAGAATCCACGACAACAGTGTTAGCAAACTGTTCCAAGAAGGGAAGGGTGGAACCCTGTGTGATGAAGTCACACATGAGAAAGCAATCTCTCAGAAAGCTTCTCTCTAGTTATTATGTGAGGATATTTCCTTTTTCACCATGGGCCCCTATGGGCTCCCTAATATCACTTTCCAGATTCCACGAATAGAGTGTTAGGAAAATGCATTCTGAAGTCTAAGTTATAAGTCTGTGAGATGAACTCACAGATAAGAAAGAAGTTTCTCAGAAAGCTTCTTTCACGTTTTGAACGGATGAAATTACCTTTATCAGCGTAGGCCTCAAAGCGTTAAAAGGAAGCCCTTCTCAGGTTCCTCAAAGACAGTGTTAATGGACTGCTCCACGAAACATAAGTGTAACTCTGTGAGATGAATTCACACATCACCAAGAAGATTCTAAGAAAGCTTTTCGCTAGTTTTCATCTGTGGATATTTCCTTTGTCACCGTAAGCTTCATTGTGCTATGAAGTATCTAATTGCAGATTTCCAGAAAACTGTGTTAACAAACTGATCACTGAAGAGAAACGTGTAACTCTGTGAGTTGCATTCACACATGGCAATGCATTTTCTCAGAAAGCTTCTCTTTAGTTATTATGTGAGGATATTTCCTTTTTCACCATAGCCCTCAAAGAGCTCCCAAATATACCTTTGCAGAATACAGGACAACAGTGGTAGCAAACTGTTCGAAGAAGGGACGGGTGGAACTCTGTGTGATGAAGTCACACATCAGAAAGCAATCTCTCAGAAAGCTTCTCTCTAGTTATTATGTGACGATATTTCATTTTTCACCATGGGCCCCTTTGGGCTCCCAAATATCACTTTCCAGATTCCACGAAAAGAGTGTTTGCAAACTGCTTTCTGAAGTCTAAGTTATAAGTCTGTGAGATGAACTCACAGATCAGAAAGAAGTTTCTCAGAAAGCTTCTTTCACGTTTTGAACTGATGAAATTTCCTAAATCAGCGTAGGCCTCCAAGCGATCCAAGGAAGCCCTTCTCAGGTACCTCAAACACAGTGTTAATGGACTGCTCCAAAAACATAAGTGTAACTCTGTGAGATGAACTCAGACATCACCAGGAAGTTTCTAAGAAAGCTTCTTTCTACTTTTCGTCTGTGGATATATCCTTTGTCACCATAAGCTTCATTGCGCTATGAAGTATCTAATTGCAGATTTCCAGAAAACTGTGTTAACAAACTGATCACTGAAGAGAAACGTGTAACCCGGAGAGTTGCATTCACACATGGCCATGCAGTTTCTCAGAAAGCTTCTCTTTAGTTATTATGTGAGGATATTTCCTTTTTCACCATAGCCCTCAATTAGCTCCGATATATACCTTTGCAGAATCCCCGACAACAGTGTTAGCAAACTGTTCCAAGAACGGAAGGGTGGAACTCTGTGTGATGAAGTCACACATCAGAAAGCAATCTCTCAGAAAGCTTCTCTCTAGTTATTATGTGACGATATTTCCTTTTTCACCATGGGCCCCCATGGGCTCCCAAATATCACTTTCCAGATTCCACGAAAAGAGTGTTTGCAAACTGCTTTCTTAAGTCTAAGTTATAAGTCTGTGAGATGAACTCACAGATCAGAAAGACGTTTCTCAGAAAGCTTCTTTCACGTTTTGAACGGATGAAATTTCCTAAATCAGCGTAGGCCTCCAAGCGATCCAAGGAAGCCCTTCTCAGGTACCTCAAAGACAGTGTTAATGGACTGCTCCAAAAACATAAGTGTAACTCTGTGAGATGAACTCAGACATCACCAGGAAGTTTCTAAGAAAGCTTCTTTCTACTTTTCGTCTGTGAATATATCCTTTGTCACCCTAAGCTTCATTGCGCTATGAAGTATCTAATTGCAGATTTCCAGAAAACTGTGATAACAAACTGATCACTGAAGAGAAACGTATAACTCAGAGAGTTGCATTCACACATGGCATTGCAGTTTCTCAGAAAGCTTCTCTTTAGTAATTATTTGTGGATATATCCTTTTTCACCGTAGCACTACATGAGGTCCCAAATACATTTTTGCAGAAACCATGACAACAGTGTTAGCAAACTGTTCCAAGAAGGGAAGTGTGGAACTCTGTGTGATGAAGTCACACATCAGAAAGCAATCTCTCAGAAAGCTTCTCTCTAGTTATTATGTGAGGATATTTCCTTTTTCACCATAGGTCCCTAAGGGCTCCCTAATATCACTTTCCAGATTCCTCGAAAAGAATGTTAGCAAACTGCTTTATGAAGTCTAAGTTATAAGTCTGTGAGATGAACTCACAGATCAGAAAGAAGTTTCTCAGAAACTTTCTTTCACGTTTTAAACGGATGAAATTTCCTATATCAGCGTAGGCCTCAAAGCGATCCAAGGAAGCCATTCTCAGTTTCCTCAAAGCCAGTGTTAATGGACTGCTCCACGAAACATAAGTGTAACTCTGTGAGATGAATTCACACATCACCAGGAAGTTTCTAAGAAAGCTTCTTTCTAGTTTTCATCTGTGGATATATCCTTTGTCACCGTAAGATTCATTGCGCTATGAAGTATCTAATTGCAGATTTCCAGAAAACTGTGTTAACAAACTGATCACTGAAGAGAAACGTGTAACTCTGAGAGTTGCATTCACACATGGCAATGCAATTTCTCAGAAAGCTTCTATTTAGTTATTATGTGAGGATATTTCCTTTTTCACCATAGCCCTCAAAGAGCTCCTAAATATACCTTTGAGAATCCACCACAACAGTGTTAGCAAGCTGTTCCAAGAAGGGAAGGGTGGCACTCTGTGTGAGGAAGTCACACATCAGAAAGCAATCTCTCAGAAACCTTCTCTCTAGTTATTATGGGACGATATTTCTTTTTTCACCATGGGCCCCTATGGGCTCCCAAATATCACTTTCCAGAATCCACGAAGAGAGTGTTAGCAAACCGCTTCCTGAAGTCTCAGTTATAAGTCTGTGAGATGAAGTCACAGATCAGAAAGAAGTTTCTCAGAAAGCTTCTTTCACGTTTTGAACGGATGAAATTACCTTTATCAGCGTAGGCCTCAAAGCGTTCCAAGGAAGCCCTTCTCAGGTTCCTCAAAGACAGTGTTAATGGACTGCTCCACGAAATATAAGTGTAACTCTGTGAGATGAATTCACACATCACCAAGAAGATTCTAAGAAAGCTTTTCGCTAGTTTTCATCTGTGGATATTTCCTTTGTCACCGTAAGCTTCATTGTGCTATGAAGTATCTAATTGCAGATTTCCAGAAAACTGTGTTAACAAACTGATCACTGAAGAGAAACGTGTAACTCTGTGAGTTGCATTCACACATGGCAATGCATTTTCTCAGAAAGCTTCTCTTTAGTTATTATGTGAGGATATTTCCTTTTTCACCATAGCCCTCAATGAGCTCCCAAATATAACTTTGCAGAATCCACGACAACAGTGGTAGCAAACTGTTCGAAGAAGGGACGGGTGGAACTCTGTGTGATGAAGTCACACATCAGAAAGCAATCTCTCAGAAAGCTTCTCTCTAGTTATTATGTGACGATATTTCATTTTTCACCATGGGCCCCTTTGGGCTCCCAAATATCACTTTCCAGATTCCACGAAAAGAGTGTTTGCAAACTGCTTTCTGAAGTCTAAGTTATAAGTCTGTGAGATGAACTCACAGATCAGAAAGAAGTTTCTCAGAAAGCTTCTTTCACGTTTTGAACGGATGAAATTTCCTAAATCAGCGTAGGCCTCCAAGCGATCCAAGGAAGCCCTTCTCAGGTACCTCAAAGACAGTGTTAATGGACTGCTCCAAAAACATAAGTGTAACTCTGTGAGATGAACTCAGACATCACCAGGAAGTTTCTAAGAAAGCTTCTTTCTACTTTTCGTCTGTGGATATATCCTTTGTCACCATAAGCTTCATTGCGCTATGAAGTATCTAATTGCAGATTTCCAGAAAACTGTGATAACAAACTGATCACTGAAGAGAAACGTGTAACTCAGAGAGTTGCATTCACACATGGCATTGCAGTTTCTCAGAAAGCTTCTCTTTAGTAATTATGTGTGGATATATCCTTTTTCACCGTAGCACTACATGAGGTCCCAAATACATTTTTGCAGAAACCATGACAACAGTGTTAGCAAACTGTTCCAAGAAGGGAAGTGTGGAACTCTGTGTGATGAAGTCACACATCAGAAAGCAATCTCTCAGAAAGCTTCTCTCTAGTTATTATGTGAGGATATTTCCTTTTTCACCATAGGTCCCTAAGGGCTCCCTAATATCACTTTCCAGATTCCACGAAAAGAATGTTAGCAAACTGCTTCCTGAAGTCTAAGTTATAAGTCTGTGAGATGAACTCACAGATCAGAAAGAAGTTTCTCAGAAACTTTCTTTCACGTTTTAAACGGATGAAATTTCCTTTATCAGCGTAGGCCTCAAAGCGATCCAAGGAAGCCATTCTCAGGTTCCTCAAAGCCAGTGTTAATGGACTGCTCCACGAAACATAAGTGTAACTCTGTGAGATGAATTCACACATCACCAGGAAGTTTCTAAGAAAGCTTCTTTCTAGTTTTCATCTGTGGATATATCCTTTGTCACCGTAAGATTCATTGCGCTATGAAGTATCTAATTGCAGATTTCCAGAAAACTGTGTTAACAAACTGATCACTGAAGAGAAACGTGTAACTCTGAGAGTTGCATTCACACATGGCAATGCAATTTCTCAGAAAGCTTCTATTTAGTTACTATGTGAGGATATTTCCTTCTTCACCATAGCCCTCAAAGAGCTCCTAAATGTACCTTTGAGAATCCACCACAACAGTGTTAGCAAGCTGTTCCAAGAAGGGAAGGGTGGCACTCTGTGTGAGGAAGTCACACATCAGAAAGCAATCTCTCAGAAACCTTCTCTCTAGTTATTATGGGACGATATTTCTTTTTTCACCATGGGCCCCTATGGGCTCCCAAATATCACTTTCCAGAATCCACGAAGAGAGTGTTAGCAAACCGCTTCCTGAAGTCTCAGTTATAAGTCTGTGAGATAAAGTCACAGATCAGAAAGAAGTTTCTCAGAAAGCTTCTTTCACGTTTTGAACTGATTAATTTCCTTTATCGGCGTAGGCCTCAATGCGATCCAAGGAAGCCCTTCTCAGGTTCCTCAAAGACAGTGTTAATGGACTGCACCACGAAACATAAGTGTAACTCTGTGAGATGAATTCACAAATCACCGAGAAGTTTCTAAGAAAGCTTCTTTCTAATTTTCATCTGTGGATATTTAGTTTATCACCGTAAGCTTCATTGCGCTATGAAGTATCTAATTGCAGATTTCCAGAAAACTGTGTTAACAAACTGATCACTGAAGAGAAACGTGTAACTCTGAGAGTTGCATTCACACATGGCAATGCAGTTTCTAAGAAAGCTTCTCTTTAGTTATTATGTGAGAATATATCCTATTTCACCATAGCCCTCAATGAGCTCCCAAATATACCTTTGCAGAACCCACGACAACAGTGAAAGCTTCTTTCACGTTTTGAATGGTTGAAATTTCCTTTTTCAGCGTAGGCCTCAATGCGATCCAAGGAAGCCCCTCTCAGGTTCCTCAAAGACAGTGTTAATGGACTGCTCCACGAAACATAAGTGTAACCCTGTGAGATGAATTCAAACATCGCCAGGAAGTTTCTAAGAAACCTTCTTTCTAGTTTTCATCTGTGGATATATACTTTGTCACCGTAAGCTTCGTTGAGCTATGAAGTATCTAATTGCAGATTTCCAGATAACTGTGTTAACAAACTGATCACTGAAGAGAAACGTGTAACCCGGAGAGTTGCATTCACACATGGCAATGCAGTTTCTCAGAAAGCTTCTCTTTAGTTATTATGTGAGGATATTTCCTTTTTCACCATAGCCCTCAAGGAGCTCCCAAATATACCTTTGCAGAATCCATGACAACAGTGTTAGCAAACTGTTCCAAGAAGGGACGGGTGGAACTCTGTGTGATGAAGTCACACATCAGAAAGCAATCTCTCAGAAAGCATCTCTCTAGTTATTATGTGAGGATATTTTCTTTTTCACCATAGGCCCCCATGGGCTCCCAAATATCACTTTCCAGATTCCACGAAAAGAGTGTTTGCAAACTGCTTTCTGAAGTCTTAGTTAGAAGTCTGTGAGATGAACTCACAGATCAGAAAGAAGTTTCTCAGAAAGCTTCTTTCACGTTTTGAACGGATGAAATTTCCTTTTTCAGCGTAGGCCTCAAAGCGATCCAAGGAAGCCCTTCTCAGGTTCCTCAAAGACAGTGTTAATGGACTGCTCCACGAAACATAAGTGTAACTCTGTGAGATGAACTCACACATCAGCAGGAAGTTTCTAAGAAAACTTCTTTCTAGTTGTCATCTGTGGATATATCCTTTGTCACCATAAGCTTCATTGCGCTATGAAGTATCTAATTGCAGATTTCAAGAAAACTGTGTTAACAAACTGATCACTGAAGAGAAACGTGTAACTCTGAGAGTTGCATTCACATATGGCAATGCAGTTTCTCAGAAAGCTTCTCTTTAATTATTATGTGAGGATATTTCCTTTTTCACCATAGCCCTCAATGAGCTCCTAAATATACCTTTGAATACACGACAGCAGTGTTAGCAAGCTGTTCCAAGAAGGGAAGGGTGGGACTCTGTGTGATGAAGTCACACATCAGAAAGCAATCTCTCAGAAAGCTTCTCTCTAGTTATTATGTGACTATATTTCCTGTTTCACCATGGGCCCCCATGGCCTCCGAAATATCACTTTCCAGATTCCACGAAGAGAGTGTTAGCAAACTGCTTTCTGAAGTCTAAGTTATAAGTCTCTGTGATGAACTCACAGATCAGAAGTAAGTTTCTCAGAAAGCTTCTTTCACGTTTTGAACGGATGAAATTTCCCTTTTCAGCATAGGCCTCAAAGCGATCCAAGGAAGCCCTTCTCAGGTTCCTCAAAGACAGTGTTAATGGACTGCTCCACGAAACATAAGTGTAACTCTGTGAGATGAACTCACACATCACCAGGAATTTTCTAAGAAAGCTGCTTTCTATTTTCATCTGTGGATATAGCCTTTGTCACCGTAAGCTTCATTGCGCTATGAAGTATCTAATTGCAGATTTCCAGAAAAATGTGTTAACAAAATGATCACTGAAGAGAAACGTGTAACTCAGAGAGTTGCATTCACACGTGGCAATGCAGTTTCTCAGAAAGCTTCTCTTTAGTTATTATGTGAGGATATTTCCTTTTTCACCATAGCCCTCAAAGAGCTCCTAAATATACCTTTGAGAATCCACCACAACAGTGTTAGCAAGCTGTTCCAAGAAGGGAAGGGTGGCAGTCTGTGTGAGGAAGTCACACATCAGAAAGCAATCTCTCAGAAAGCTTCTCTCTAGTTATTATGGGACGATATTTCTTTTTTCACCATGGGCCCCTAAGGGCTCCCAAATATCACTTTCCAGAATCCACGAAGAGAGTGTTAGCAAACTGCTTCCTGAAGTCTCAGTTATAAGTCTGTGAGATGAACTCAAAGATCAGAAAGAAGTTTCTCAGAAAGCTTCTTTCACATTTTGAAAGGATGAAATTTCCTTTTTCAGCGTAGGCCTCAAAGCGATCCAAGGAATCCCTTCTCAGGTTCCTCAAAGACAGTGTTAATGGACTGCTCTACGAAAGATAAGTGTAACTCTGTGAGATGAACTCACACATCACCAGGAAGTTTCTAAGAAAGCTTCTTTCTAGTTTTCATCTGTGGATATATCCTTTGTCACCATAAGCTTCATTGCGCTATGAAGTATCTAATTGCAGATTTCCAGAAAACTGTGTTAACAAACTGATCACTGAAGAGAAACGTGTAACTCTGAGAGTTGCATTCACACATGGCAATGCAGTTTCTCAGAAAGCTTCTCTTTAATTATTATGTGAGGATATTTCCTTTTTCACCATAGCCCTCAATGAGATCCCAAATATAACTTTGCAGAATCCACGACAACAGTGTTAGCAAACTGTTCGAAGAAGGGACGGGTGGAACTCTCTGTGATGAAGTCACACATCAGAAAGCAATCTCTCAGAAAGCTTCTCTCTAGTTATTATGTGAGGATATTTCCTTTTTCACCATGGGCCCCCATGGGCTCCCAAATATCACTTTCCAGATTCCACTAAAAGAGTGTTTGGAAACTGCTTTCTGAAGTCTAAGTTATAAGTCTGTGAGATGAACTCACAGATCAGAAAGAAGTTTCTCAGAAAGCTTCTTTCACGTTTTGAACGGATGAAATTTCCTAAATCAGCGTAGGCCTCAAAGCGATCAAAGGAAGCCCTTCTCAGGTTCCTCAAAGACAGTGTTAATGGACTGCTCCACGAAACATAAGTGTAACCCTGTGAGATGAATTCACACATCACCAAGACGATTCTAAGAAAGCTTCTCTCTAGTTTTCATCTGTGGATATTTCCTTTGTCACCGTAAGCTTCATTGTGCTATGAAGTATCTAATTGCAGATATCCAGAAAACTGTGTTAACAAACTGATCACTGAAGAGAAACGTGTAACCCGGAGAGTTGCATTCACACATGGCAATGCAGTTTCTCAGAAAGCTTCTCTTTAGTTATTATGTGAGGATATTTCCTTTTTCACCATACCCCTCAATTAGCTCCGATATATACCTTTGCAGAATCCCCGACAACAGTGTTAGCAAACTGTTCCAAGAACGGAAGGGTGGAACTCTGTGTGATGAAGTCACACATCAGAAAGCAATCTCTCAGAAAGCTTCTCTCTAGTTATTATGTGACGATATTTCTTTTTTCACCATGGGCCCCTATGGGCTCCCAAATATCACTTTCCAGAATCGACGAAGAGAGTGTTAGCAAACTGCTTTCTTAAGTCGAAGTTATAAGTCTGTGAGATGAACTCACAGATCAGAAAGAAGTTTCTCAGAAAGCTTCTTTCACGTTTTTAACGGATGAAATTTCCTACATCAGCGTAGGCCTCAAAGCGATCCCGGGAAGCCCTTTTCAGATTCCTCACAGAGAGTGTTAATGGACTGCTCCACGAAACATAAGTGTAACTCTGTGAGATGAATTCACACATCACCAAGAAGATTCTAAGAAAGCTTCTCTCTAGTTTTCATCTGTGGATATTTCCTTTGTCACCGTAAGCTTCATTGTGCTATGAAGTATCTAATAGCAGATTTCCAGAAAACTGTGTTAACAAACTGATCACTGAAGAGAAACGTGTAACTCTGAGAGTTGCATTCACACATGGCCATGCAGTTTCTCAGAAAGCTTCTCTTTAGTTATTATGTGAGGATATTTCCTTTTTCACCATAGCCCTCAATTAGCTCCGATATATACCTTTGCAGAATCCCCGACAACAGTGTTAGCATGTTGTTCCAAGAAGGGAAGGGTGGGACTCTGTGTGATGAAGTCACACATCAGAAAGCAATCTCTCAGAAAGCTTCTCTCTAGTTATTATGTGAGGATATTTCCTTTTTCACCATGGGCCCCTAAGGGCTCCCAAATATCACTTTCCAGATTCCACGAAAAGAGTGTTTGCAAACTGCTTTCTGAAGTCTAAGTTATAAGTTTGTGAGATGAACTCACAGATCAGAAAGAAGTTTCTCAGAAAGCTTCTTTCACATTTTGAACGGATGAAATTTCCTAAATCAGCGTAGGCCTCCAAGCGATCCAAGGAAGCCCTTCTCAGGTACCTCAAAGACAGTGTTAATGGACTGCTCCACGAAACATAAGTGTAACTCTGTGAGATGAACTCAGACATCACCAGGAAGTTTCTAAGAAAGCTTCTTTCTACTTTTCGTCTGTGGATATATCCTTTGTCACCATAAGCTTCATTGCGCTATGAAGTATCTAATAGCAGATTTCCAGAAAACTGTGTTAACAAACTGATCACTGAAGAGAAACGTGTAACTCTGAGAGTTGCATTCACACATGGCAATGCAGTTTCTCAGAAAGCTTCTCTTTAGTTATTATGTGAGGATATTTACTTTTTCACTATAGCCCTCCATGAGCTCCCAAATATACCTTTGCAGAATCCACGACAACAGTGTTAGCAAACTGTTCCAAGAAAGGAAGGGTGGAACTCTGTGTGATGAAGTCACACATTAGAAAGCAATCTCTCAGAAAGCTTCTCTCTAGTTTTATGTGAGGATATTTCCTTTTTCACCATGGGCCCCTATGGGCTCCCAAATATAACTTTCCAGATTCCACAAAAGAGAGTTAGCAAACTGCTTTCTGAAGTCTAAGTTATAATTCTGTTAGATGAACTCACAGATCAGAAAGAAGTTGCTCAGAAAGCTTCTTTCATGTTTTGAACGGATGAAATTTCCTTTATCAGCGTAGGCCTCTAACTGATCCAAGGAAGCCCTTGTCCGGTTCCTCAAAGACAGTGTTAATGGACTGCAACACGAAACGTAAGTGTATACTCTGTGAGATGAATTCACACATCACCAAGAAGTTACTAAGACAGCTTCTTCTAGTTTTCATCTGTGGATATTTACTTTGTCCCCGTAAGCTTCTTTGCGCTATGACGTATCTAATTACAGATTTGCAGAATACTGTGTTAACAAACTGATCACTGAAGAGAAACGGGTAACTCTGTGAGTTGCATTCACACATGGCAATGCAGTATCTCAGAAAGCTTCTCTTTAGTTATTATGGCAGTATATTTCCTTTTCACCATGGCCCTCAAAGAGCTCCCAAATATACCTTTGCAGAATCCACGACAACCGTGTTAGCAAACTGTTCCAAGAAGGGAAGGGTGGAACTCTCTGTGATGAAGTCACACATCAGAAAGCAATCTCTCAGAAACCTTCTCTCTAGATATTATGTGAGGATATTTCCTTTTTCACAATGGGCCCCTATGGGCTCCCAAATATCACTTTCCAGATTCCATGAAAAGAATGTTAGCAAACTGCTTTCTGAAGTCTAAGTTATACAACTCTGAGATGAACTCACAGATCAGAAAGGAGTTTCTCAGAAAGCTTCTTTCACGTTTTGAACGGATGAATTATCCTTGATAACCGTAGGCCTCAACGCAATCCAAGGAAGCCCCTCTCAGGTTCCTCAAAGACAGTGTTAATGGACTGCTGCACGAAACATAAGTGGAACTCTCTGAGGTGAATTCACACATCACCCAGAAGTTTCTAAGAAAGCTTCTTTTTGGTTATAATCTGTGGATATTTCCTTTGTCACCATAAGCTTCATTGCGCTATGAAGTATCTAAATGGAGATTTCCAGAAAACTGTGTTAACAAACTGATCACTGAAGAGAAACGTGTAACTCTGAGAGTTGCATTCACACATGGCAATGCAGTTTCTCCGAAAGCTTCTCTTTAGTTATTATGTGAGAATATTTCCTTTTTCACCATAGCCCTCAATGAGCTCCCAAATATACCTTTGCAGAATCCACGACAACAGTGTTAGCAAACAGTTCCAAGAAGGGACGGGTGGAACTCTGTGTGATGAAGTCACACATCAGAAAGCAACGTTTCAGAAAGCTTCTCTCTAGTTATTATGTGAGGATATTTCCTTTTTCACCATGGGCCCCCATGGGCTCCCTAATATCACTTTCCAGATTCCACGAAAAGAATGTTACTCAACGGCTTTCTGAAGTCTAAGTTATAAGTCTGTGAGATGAACTCACAGATCAGAAAGATGTTTCTCAGAAAGCTTCTTTCACGTTTTGAACGGAAGAAATTTCCATTATCAGCTTAGGCCACAAAGCGATCCAAGGAAGCCCTTCTCAGGTTCCTCAGAGCCAGTGTGAATGGACTGCTCCACGAAACATAAGTGTAACTCTGTGAGATGAATTCACACATCACCAAGAAGTTTCTATGAAAGCTTCTTTCCAGTTTTAATCTGTGGATATTTCCTTTGTCACGGTAGGCTTCATTGCGCTATGAAGTATCTAATTTCAGATTTCCAGAAACTGTGTTAACAAACTGATCACTGAAGAGAAACGTGTAACTCTGAGAGTTGCATTCACACATGGCAATGCAGTTTCAAAGAAAGCTTCTCTTTAGTTATTATGCGAGGTTATTTCCTTTTTCACCATAGCCCTCAATGAGCTCCCAAACATACCTTTGCAGAATCCACGACAACAGTGTTAGCAACCTGTTCCAAGAAGGGAAGGGTGGAACTCTGTGTGATGAAGTCACACATCAGAAAGCAATCTCTCAGAAAGCTTCTCTCTAGTTATTATGTGAGGATATTACCTTTTTCACCTTGGCCCCTATGGGCTCCCAAATATCACTTTCCAGATTCCACGAAAAGAATGATAGCAAACTGCTTCCTTAAGTCTAAGTTATAAGTCTGTGAGATGAACTCACAGATCAGAAAGAAATTTCTCAGAAAGCTTCTTTCACGATTTGAAGGGGTGAAATTTCCTTTATCAGGGTAGGCATCAAAGCGATCCAAGGAATCCATTCTCAGGTTCCTCAAAGACAGTGTTAAAGGAGTACTCCATGAAACATAAGTATAACTCTGTGAGATGAATTCACACATCACCAAGAAGTTTCTAGTAAAGCTTCTTTCTAGTTTTCATCTGTGGATATTTCCTTTGTCACCGTAAGGTTCATTGCGCTATGTAGTATCTAATTGCAGATTTCCAGAAAACTGTGTTAACAAACTGATCACTGAAGAGAAACTTGCAACTCTGTGTGTTGCATTGACACATGGCAATGCAGTTTCTCAGAAAGCTTCCCTTTAGTTATTATGTGGGGATATTTCCTTTTTCACATTGCCCTCAATGAACTCCCAAATATACCTTTGCAGAAACCACGACAACAGTGTTAGCAAACTGTTTCAAGAAGGGAGGGTTGGAACTCTGTGTGATGAAGTCACACATCAGAAAGCAATCTCTCAGAAAGCTTCTTTTTAGTTATTATGTGAGGATATTTCCTTTTTCACCATGGGCCCCTATGGGCTCCCAAATATCACTTCCCACATTCCAAGAAATGAGTGTTAGCAGACTGCTGTCTGAAGTCTAAGTTATAAGTCTGTGAGATGAACTCACAGATCAGAAAAAGTTTCTCAGAAAGCTTCTTTCACGTTTTGAATGAATGAAAATTCCTTTATCAGCTTAGGCCTCAATGCGATCCAAGGAAGCCTTCTCAGGTACCTCAAAGACAGTGTTAATGCACTGCTACACGAAACATAAGTGTAACTCTGTGAGATGATTTCACACATCACCAAGAAGTTTCTAAGAGAGCTTCTTTCTAGTTTTCATCTGTGGATATTTCCTTTGTCACCGTAAGCTTCATTGCACCGTGAAGAATCTAATTGCAGAGTTTCCAGAAAACTGTGTTAACAAACTGATCACTGAAGAGAAACTTGCAAGTCTGTGTGTTGCATTCACACATGGCAATGCAGTTTCTCAGAAAGCTTCTCTTTAGTAATTATGTGAGGATATTTCCTTTTTCAACGTAGCCCTCAATGAACTCCTAAATATACCTTTGCAGAATCCACGACAACAGTGTTAGCAAAATGTTCAAAGAAGGGAGGGGTGTAGCTTTCTCTTATGAAGACAAACATCAGAAAGCAATCCTGCAGAAAGATTCTCTCTAGTTATTATGTGAGGATATTTCCTTTCTCACCATGGTCCCCTATGGGCTCCCAAATATCACTTTCCAGATTCCATGAAAAGAATGTTAGCAAACTGCTTTCTGAAGTCTAAGTTATACGTCTGTGAGATGAACTCACAGATCAGAAAGAAGTTTGTCAGAAGCTTCTTTCACGTTTTGAACGGAAGAAATTTCCTTGATAACCGTAGGCCTGAAAGCGATCCAAGGAAGCCCTTCTCAGGTTCCTCAAAGACAGTGTTAATGGACTGCTCCACGAAACATAAGTGTAATTCTGTGAGATGAATTCACACATCACCAAGAAGTTTCTAAGACAACTTCTTTCTAGTTTTCATCTGTGGGTATTTCCTTTGTCACTGTAAGCTTCATTGCGCTCTGAAGTATCTAATTGCAGATTTCCAGAAAACTGTGTTAAAAACTGATCACTGAAGAGAAACGTGTAACTCTGAGAGTTCCATTCACACATGGCAATGCAGTTTCTCAGAAAGCTTCTCTTTAGTTATTATGTGAGGATATTTCCTTTTTCACCATAGCCCTCAATGAGCTCCCAAATATACCTTTGCAGAATCCACGACAACAGTGTTAGCATACTGTTCCAAGTAGGGAAGGGTGGAACTCTGTGTGATGAAGTCACACATCAGAAAGCAATCTCTCAGAAAGCTTCTCTCTAGTTATTAGTTGAGGATATTTCCTTTTTCATCATGGGCTCCTATGGGCTCCCAAATATCACTTTCCAGATTCCACAAAAAGAGTGTTAGCAAACTGCTTTCTGAAGTCTAAGATATAAGTCAGTGAGATGAACTCACAGATCAGAAAGAAGTTTCTCAGAAAGCTTCTTTCACGTTTTGAACGGATGAAATTTCCTTTTTCAACATAGGCCTCAAAGCGATCCAAGGAAGCCCTTATCAGATTCCTCAAAGACAGTGTTAATGGACTGCTCCACGAAACATAAGTGTAACTCTGTGAGGTGAATTTTCACATCATGAAGAACTTTCAAAAAAAAGCTTTTTTCTAGTTTTCATATGTGGATATTTCCCTTGTCACCGTAAGCTTCATTGCGCTATGAAGTATCTAATTGCAGATTTCCAGAAGTCTGTGCTAACAAACTGATCACTTAAGAGAAACGTGTAACTCTGAGAGTTGCATTCACACATAGCATTGCATTTTCTCAGAAAGCTTCTCTTTAGTTATTATGTGACGATATTTCCTTTTTCACCATAGCCCTCAATGAGCTCCCAAATATACCTTTGCAGAAACCACGACAACAGTGTTAGCAAACTGTTCCAAGAAGGGAAGGGTGGAACTCTGTGTGATGAAATCACACATCAGAAAGCAATCTCTGAGAAAGCTTCTCTCTAGTTATTATGTGAGGATATTTCCTTTTTCAACATGGGCCCCTATGGGCTCCCAAATATCACTTTCCAGATTCCGCGAAAAGAATGTTAGCAAACTGCTTCCTGAAGTCTAAGTTATAAGTCTTTGAGATGAACTCACAGATCAGAAAGAAGTTTCTCAGAAAGCTTCTTTCGCGTTTTGAACGGATGAAATTTCCTTTATCAGCGTAGGCTTCAAAGCGATACATGGAAGCCCATCTCAGTTCCTCAAAGACCGTGTTACTGGACTGCTCCATGAAACATAAGTGTAACTGTGTGAGTTGAATTCACACATCACCCAGATGTTTCTAAGAAAGCTTCTTTCTAGTTTTCATCTGTGGATATTTCCTTTGTGACCGTAAGCTTCATTGCGCTAAGAAGTATCTAATTGCAAGTTTCCAGAAAACTGTGTTAACAAACTGATCACTGAAGAGAAACGTGTAACTCTGAGAGTTGCCTTCACACATGGCAATGCAGTTTATCAAAAAGCTTCTCCTTAGTTATTATGTGAGGATATTTCCTTTTTCACAATAGCCCTGAATGAGCTTCCAAATATCCCTTTGCAGAATCCACGACAACAGTGTTAGCAATCTGTTCCAAGAAGGGAAGGGTGGAACTCTGTGTGATGAAGTCACACATCAGAAAGCAATCTCTCAGAAAGCTTCTCTCTAGTTATTATGTGAGGATATTTCCTTTTTCACCATGGGCCCCTATGCGCTCCCAAATATCACTTTCCAGATTCCACGAAAAGAATGTCAGCAAACTGCTTTCTGAAGTCTAAATTATAAGTCTGTGAGATGAACTCACAGATCAGAAAGAAGTTGCTCAGAAAGCTTCTTTCACGTTTTGAAAGGATGAAATTTCCTTTATAAGCGTAGGCCTCAAAGCGATCCAAGGAAGCCGTTCTCAGGTTCCTCAAAGACAGTGTTAATGGACTGCTCCACGAAACATAAGTGTAACTCTATGAGATGAATTCACACATCACCAAGAAGTTTCTAAGAAAGATTCTTTCAAATTTTCATCAGTGGATATTTCCTTTGTCACCGTAAGCTTCATTGCGCTCTGAAGTATCTAATTGAAGATTTCCAGAAAACTGTGTTAACAAACTGATCACTGAAGAGAAACGTGTAACTCTGAGAGTTACATTCACACATGGCAATGCAGTTTCTCAGAAAGTTTCTCTTACGTTATTATGTGAGGATATTTCCTTTTTCACCATAGCCCTCAATGAGCTCCCAAATATACCTTTGCAGAATCCACGACAACAGTGTTAGCAAACTGTTCCAAGAAGGGAAGGGTGGAACTCTGTGTGATGAAGTCACACGTCAGAAAGCAATCTCTCAGAAAGCGTCTCTCTATTTATTATGTGAGGATATTTCCTTTTTCACCATGGGCCCCTACGGGCTCACAAATATCATTTTCCAGATTCCTCGAAAAGAATGTTAGCAAACTGCTTTCTGAAGTCTAAGTTATAAGTCTGTGAGATGAACTCACAGATCAGAAAGAAGTTTCTCAGAAAGCTTCTTTCACGTATTGAACGGAAGAAATTTCCTTTATCAGCCTAGGCCTCACTGCGATCCAAGGAAGCCCTTCTCAGGTTCCTCAAAGTCAGTGTTAATGGACTGCTCCACGAAACATAAGTGTAACTCTGTGAGATGAATTCACACATCAACAGGAAGTTTCTACGAAAGCTTCCTTCAAGTTTTCATCTCTGGATATTTCCTTTGTCACCATAAGCTTCATTGGGCTATGAAGTATCTATTTGCAGATTTCCAGAAAACTGTGTTAAGAAACTGATCACTGAAGAGAAACGTGTAACTCTGAGAGATCCATTCACACATGGCAATGCAGTTTCTCAGAAAGATTCTCTTTAGTTATTATGTGAGGATATTTCCTTTTTCGCCGGAGACCTCAATGAGCTCCCAAATATACCTTTGCAAAATCCACGACAACAGTGTTAGCAAACTGTTCCAAGAAGGGAAGGGTGGAACTCTGTGTGATGAAGTCACACATCAGAAAGCAATCTCTCAGAAACCTTCTCTGTAGTTATTATGTGAGGATATTTCCTTTTTCACCATGGGCCCCTGTGGGCTCCCTAATATCACTTTCCAGATTCCACGAAAATATGTTAGCAAACTGCTTTCTGAAGTCTAAGTTATAAGTCTGTGAGATGAACTCACATATGAGAAAGAAGTTCCTCAGAAAGCTTCTTTCACGTATTGAACGGATGAAATTTCCTTTATCAGCGTAGGCCTCAAAGCGATCCAAGGAAGCCCTTCTCAGATTCCTCAAAGACAGTGTTAATGGACTGCTCTACAAAACATTAGTGTACCTCTGTGAGATGAATTCACACATCAACAAGAAGTTTCTAAGAAAGCTTCCTTCTAGTTTTCATCTGTGGATATTTCCTTTGTCAACATAAGCTTCATTGCGCTCTGAAGTATCTCATTGCAGTTTTCCAGAAAACTGTGTTAACAAACTGATCACTGAAGAGAAACGTGTAACTCTGGGAGTTGCGTTCACACATGGCAATGCAGTTTCTTAGAAAGCTTCTCTTTAGTTATTATGCGAGGATATTTCCTTTTTCACCATAGCCCTCAATGAGCTCCCAAATATACCTTTGCAGAATCCACGACAACAGTGTTAGCAAACTGTTCCAAGAAGGGAAGGGTGGAAATCTGTGTGATGAACTCACACATCACAAAGAAATCTCTCAGAAAGTTTCTCTCTAGTTATTATGTGAGGATATTTCCTTTTTCACCATGGGCCCCTAAGGGCTCCCTAATATCACTTTCCAGATTCCACGAAAAGAATGTTAGCAAACTGCTTTCTGAAGTCTAAGTTATAAGTCTGTGAGATGAACTCACAGATCAGAAAGAAGTTTCTCAGAAAGCTTCTTTCACGTTTTGAACGGATGAAATTTCCTTTTGCAGCGTAGGCCTCAAAGCGATCCAAGTAAACCCTTCTCAGATTCCTCAAAGACAGTGTTAATGGATTTCTCCACAAAACATTAGTTTAACTCTGTGAGATGAATTCACACATCAACAAGAAGTTTCTACGAAAGCTTCTTTCTAATTTTCACCCGTGGATATTTCCTTTGTCAACGTAAGCTTCATTGCGCCCTGAAGTATCTAATTGCAGATTCACAGAGAACTGTGTTAACAAACTGATCACTGAAGCGAAACGTTTAACTCTGGGAGTTGCGTTCACACATGGCAATGCAGTTTCTCAGATAGCTTCTCTTTAGTTATTATGCGAGGATATTTCCTTTTTCACCATAGCCCTCAATGAGTTCGCAAATATACCTTTGCAGAATCCACGGCAACAGTGTTAGCAAACTGTTCCAAGAAGGGAAGGGTGGAACCCTGTGTGATGAAGTCACACATCAGAAAGCAATCTCTGTGAAAGCTTCTCTCTATTTATTATGTGAGGATATTTCCTTTTTCACCATGGGCCCCTAAGGGCTCCCAAATATCACTTTCCAGATTCCACGAAGAGAGTGTTAGCAAACTGCTTTCTGAAGTCTAAGTTATAAGTCTGTGAGATGAACTCACAGATCAGAAAGAAGTTTCTCAGAAAGCTTCTTTCACGTTTTGAGCGGAAGAAGTTTCCTTTATCAGCCTAGGCCTAAATGCGATCCAAGGAAGCCCTTGTCAGGTTCCTCAAAGACAGTGTTAATGGACTGCTGCACGAAACATAAGTGTAACTCTGTGAGATGAATTCACACATCACCAGGAAGTTTCTACGAAAGCTTCTTTCTAGTTTTCATCTCTGGATATTTCTTTGTCACCGTAAGCTTCATTGCGCTATGAAGTATCTATTTGCAGGTTTCCAGAAAACTGTGTTAACAAACTGATCACTGAAGAGAAACGTGTAACTCTGAGAGTTGCATTCACACATGGCAATGCAGCTTCTCAGAAAGCTTCTCTTTAGTTCTAATGCGAGGATATTTCCTTTTTCACCGTAGCCTTCAATGAGCTCCCAAATATACCTTTGCAGAATCCACGACAACAGTGTTAGCAAACTGTTCCAAGAAGGGAAGTGTGCAACTCTGTGTGATGAAGTCACACATCAGAAAGCAATCTCTCAGAAAGCTTCTCTCTAGTTATTATGTGAGGATATTTCCTTTTTCACCATGGACCCCCATGGGCTCCCAAATATCACTTTCCAGATTCCACGAAAAGAGTGTTTGCAAACTGCTTTATGAAGTCTAAGTTATAAGTCCGTGAGATGAAGTCACAGATCAGAAAAGAGTTTCTCAGAAAGCTTCTTTCACGTTTTGAACGGATGAAATTTCCTTTTTCAGCATAGGCCTCAAAGCGTTCCAAGGAATCACTTCTCAGGTTCCTCAAAGACAGTGTTAATGGACTGCTCCACGAAACATAAGTGTAACTCTGTGAGATGAACTCACACATCACCAGGAAGTTTCTAAGAAAGCTTCTTTCTAGTTTTCATCTCTGGATATATCCTTGTCACCATAAGCTTCATTGCGCTATGAAGTATCTAATTGCAGATTTCCAGAAAACTGTGCTAACAAACTGATCACTGAAGAGAAACGTGTAACTCTGACAGTTGCATTCACACATAGCAATGCAATTTCTCAGAAAGATTCTCTTTAGTTATTATGCGAGGATATTTCCTTTTTCACCATAGCCCTCAATGAGCTCCTAAATATACCTTTGAGAATCCACGACACGACAACAGTGTTAGCAAGCTGTTCCAAGAAGGGAAGGGTGGGACTCTGTATGATGCAGTCACACATCAGAAAGCAATCTCTCAGAAACCTTCTCTCTAGTTATTATGTGACGATATTTCCTTTTTCACCATGGGCCCCTATGGGCTCCCATATATCACTTTCCAGATTCCACGAAAATAGTGTTAGCAAACTGCTTTCTGAAGTCGAGGTTATAAGTCTGTGAGATGAACTCACAGATCAGAAAGAAGTTTCTCAGAAAGCTTCTTTCACGTTTTGAACGGATGAAATTTCCTAAATCAGCGTAGGCCTCAAAGCGATCCAAGGAAGCCCTTCTCAGATTCCTCAAAGACAGTGTTAATGGACTGCTCCACGAAACATAAGTGTAACTCTGTGAGATGAATTCACACATCACCAAGAAGATTCTAAGAAAGCTTCTCTCTAGTTTTCATCTCTGGATATTTCCTTTGACACCGTAAGCTTCATTGTGCTATGAAGTATCTAATTGCAGATTTCCAGAAAACTGTGCTAACAAACTGATCACTGAAGAGAAACGTGTAACTCTGACAGTTGCATTCACATATGGCAATGCAGTTTCTCAGAAAGCTTCTCTTTAGTTATTATGTGAGGATATTTCCTTTTTCACCATAGCCCTCAATGAGCTCCCAAATATACCTTTGCAGAATCCACGACAACAGTGTTAGCAAACTGTTCCAAGAAGGGAAGGGTGGAACTCTGTGTGATGAAGTCACACATCAGAAAGCAATCTCTCATAAAGCTTCTCTCTTGTTATTATGTGATGATATTTCCTTTTTCACCATAGGTCCCTAAGGGCTTCCTAATATCACTTTCCAGATTCCACGAAAAGAATGTTAGCAAACTGCTTCTTGAAGTCTAAGTTATAAGTCTGTGAGATGAACTCACATATCAGAAAGAAGTTTCTCAGAAAGCTTCTTTCACGTTTTAAATGGATGAAATTTCCTTTATCAGCGTAGGCCTCAAAGCTATCCAAGGAAGCCATTCTCAGGTTCCTCAAAGCCAGTGTTAATGGACTGCTCCACGAAACATAAGTGTAACTCTGTGAGATGAATTCACACATCACCAGGAAGTTTCTAAGAAAGCTTCTTTCTGGTTTCATCTGTGGATATATCCTTTGTCACCGTAAGATTCATTGCGCTATGAGGTATCTAATTGCAGATTTCCAGAAAACTGTGCTAACAAACTGATCACTGAAGAGAAACGTGTAACTCTGACAGTTGCATTCACATATGGCAATGCAGTTTCTCAGAATGCTTCTCTTTAGTTATTATGCGAGGTTATTTCCTTTTTCACCATAGCCCTCAATGAGCTCCTAAATATACCTTTGCAGAATCCACGACAACAGTGTTATCAAACTGTTCCAAGAAGGGAAGGGTGGAACTCTGTGTGATGAAGTCACCCATCAGAAAGCAATCTCTCAGAAAGCTTCTCTCTAGTTATGATTTGAGGATATTTCCTTTTTCACCATGGGCCCCTATGAGCTTCCAAATATCACTTTCCTGGTTCCACGAAAAGAATGTTAGCAAACTGCTTCCTGAACTCTAATTTATGAGTCTGTGAGATGAACTCACAGATAAGAAGGAAGTTTCTCAGAAAGCTTCTTTCACGTTTTGAACGGATGAAATTTCCTAAATCAGCGTAGGCCTCAAAGCGATCCAAGGAAGCCCTTCTCAGATTCCTCAAAGACAGTGTTAATGGACTGTTCCACGAAACATAAGTGTAACTCTGTGAGATGAATTCACACATCACCAAGAAGATTCTAAGAAAGCTTCTCTCTAGTTTTCATCTCTGGATATTTCCTTTGTCACCGTAAGCTTCATTGTGCTATGAAGTATCTAATTGCAGATTTCCAGAAAACTGTGTTAACAAACTGATCACTGAAGGGAAACGTGTAACTCAGAGAGTTGCATTCACACATGGCATTGCAGTTTCTCAGAAAGCTTCTCTTTAGTAATTATGTGTGGATATATCCTTTTTCACCGTAGCACTACATGAGGTCCCAAATACATTTTTGCAGAAACCATGACAACAGTGTTAGCAAACTGTTCCAAGAAGGGAAGTGTGGAACTCTGTGTGATGAAGTCACACATCAGAAAGCAATCTTTCAGAAAGCTTCTCTCTAGTTATTATGTTAGGATATTTCCTTTTTCACCATAGGCCCCACGGGGCTCCCTTATAGCACTTTCCAGATTCCACGAAAAGAATTTTAGCAAACTGCTTCCTGAAATCTAAGTTATAAGTCTGTGAGATGAACTCACAGATCAGAAAGAACTTTCTCAGAAAGCTTCTTTCTCGTTTTGAAAGGATGACATTTCCTTTATCAGCGTAGGCCTCAAAGCGATCCAAGGAAGCCATTCTCAGGTTCCTCAAAGACAGTGTTAATGGAGTGCTCCACGAAACATAAGTGTAACTCTGTGAGATGAATTCACACATCACCAGGAAGTTTCTAAGAAATCTTCTTTCTAGTTTTCATCTGTGGATATATCTTTTGTCACCGTAAGCTTCATTGCGGTATGAAGTATCTAATTGCAGATTTCCAGAAAAATGTGTTAACAAACTGAACACTGAAGAGAAACGTGAAACTCTGAGAGTTGCATTCACACATGGCAATGCAGTTTCTCAGAAAACTTCTCTTTAGTTATTATGTGAGGTATTTCATTTTTCACCAGAGCCCTCAATGAGCTCCCAAACATACCTTTGCAGAATCCACGACAACAGTGTTAGCAAATTGTTCAAAGAAGGGAAGGGTGGAACTCTGTGTGATGAAGTCACACATCAGAAAGCAATCTCTCGGAAAGCTTCTCTCTATTTATTAAGTGACGATATTTCCTTTTTCACCATGGCCCCTATGGGCTCCTAAATATCACTTTCCAGATTCCACGAGAGGAGTTTTAGCAAACTGCTTTCTGAAATCTAAGTTATAAGTCTGTGAGATGAACTCACAGATCAGAAAGAAGTTTCTCAGAAAGCTTCTTTCACGTTTCGAACGGATGAAATTTCCTTTTTCAGCGTAGGCCTCCAAGCGATCCAAGGAAGCCCTTCTCAGATTCCTCAAAGACAGTGTTAATGGACTGCTACACGAAACATAAGTGCAACTCTGTGAGATGAATTCACACATCACCAAGAATTTTCTACGGAAGCTTCTCGCTAGTTTTCTTCTGTGGATATTTCCTTTTTGACCGTAAGCTTCATTGCACTAAGAAGTATCTAATTGCAGGTTTCCAGAAAACTGTGTTAACAAACTGATCCCTGAAGAGAAACGTGTAACTCTGAGAGTCGCCTTCACACATGGCAATGCAGTTTTTCAGAAAGCTTCTCTTTAGTTATTAGGTGAGGATATTTCCTTTTTTACTATAGGCCTCCATGAGCTCCCAAATATAACTTTGCGGAATCCACAACAACAGTGTTAGCAAACTGTTCCAAGAAGGGAAGGGTGGAACTCTGTGTGATGAACTCACACATCAGAAAGCAATCTCTCAGAAAGCTTCTCTCTAGTTATTATGTGAAGATATTTCCTTTTTCACCATGGGCCCCTATGGGCTCCCAAATATCACATTCCAGATTCCACGAAAAGAGTGTTAGCAAACTGCTTTCTGAAGTCTAAGTTATAAGTCTGTGAGATGAACACACAGATCAGAAAGAAGTTTCTCAGAAAGCTTCTTTCACGTTTTGAAGGGATGAAATTTCCTTTATCAGCGTAGGCCTCAAAGCGATCCAAGGAAGCAATTCTCAGGTTCCTCAAAGAGAGTGTCAATGGACTGCTCCACGAAACGTAAGTGTAACTCTGTGAGATGAATTCACACATCACCAAGAAGTTTCTAAGAAAGCTTCTCTCTAGTTTTCATCTGTGGATATTTCCTTTGTCACCGTCAGCTTCATTGCGCTATGAAGTATTTAATTGCAGATTTCCAGAAAACTGTGTTAACAAACTGATCACTGAAGAGAAACGTGTAACTCGGAGAGTTGCATTCACACATGGCAATGCAGTTTCTCAGAAAGCTTCTCTTTAGTTATTCTGTGAGAATATTTCCTTTTTCACCATAGTGCTCAATGAGCTCCCAAATATACCTTTGCAGAACTCACGACAACAGTGTTAGCAAACTGTTCCAAGAAGGGAAGGGTGGAACTCTGTGTGATGAAGTCACACATCAGAAAGCAATCTCTCAGAAAGCTTCTCTCTAGTTATTATGTGACGATATTTCCATTTCACCATGGGCCCCTAGGGGCTCCCAAATATCACTTTCCAGATTCCACGAAACGGCTGTTAGCAAAATGCTTTCTGAAGTCTAATTTATAAGTCTCTGAGATGAACTCACAGATCAGAAGGAAGTTTCTCAGAAAGCTTCTTTCACGTTTTGAACGGATGAAATTACCTTTATCAGCGTAGAACTCAAAGCGTTCCAAGGAAGCCCTTCTCAGTTTCCTCAAAGACAGTGTTAATGGACTGCTCCACGATACATAATTGTAACTCTGTGAGATGAATTCACACATCACCAAGAAGTTTCTAAGAAAGCTTCTCTCTAGTTTTCATCAGCGGATATTTCCTTTGTCACCGTAAGATTCATTGCGCTAAGAAGTATCTAATTGCAGATTTCCAGAAAACTGTGTTAACAAACTGATCACTGAAGAGAAACGTGTAACACTGAGAGTTGCATTCACACATGGCAATGCAGTTTCTCAGAAAGCTTCTCTTTAGTTATTATGCGAGGATATTTCCTTTTTCACCATAGCCCTCGAAGAGCTCCCAAATATACCTTTGCAGAATCCACGACAAGAGTGTTAGCAAACTGTTCCAAGAAGGGAAGGGTGGAACTCTGTGTGATGAAGTCACAGATCAGAAAGCAATCTCTCAGAAAGCTTCTCTCTAGTTATTATGTGAGGATATTTCCTTTTTCACCATGGGCCCCTATGGGCTCCCAAATATCACTTTCCAGATTCCACGAAAAGAGTGTTAGCAAACTGCTTTCTGAAGTCTAAGTTATAAGACTGTGAGATGAACTCACAGATCAGAAAGAAGTTTCTCAGAAAGCTTCTTTGACGTTTTGAAAGGATGAAATTTCCTAAATCAGCAAAGGCCTCAAAGAGATCCAAGGAAGCACTTCTCAGGTTCCTCAAAGACAGTGTTAATGGACTGCTCCACGAAACATAAGTGTAACTCTGTGAGATGAATTCACACATCACCAGGAAGTTCCTAAGAAAGCTTCTTTCTAGTTTTCATCTGTGGATATATCCTTTGTCACCGTAAGCTTCATTGCGATATGAAGAATCTAATTGCAGATTTCCAGAAAACTGTGTTAACAAACTGATCACTGAAGAGAAACGTTTAACTCTGAGAGTTGCATTCACACATGGCAATGCAGTTTCTCGGAAAGCTTCTCTTTAGTTATTATGTGAGGATATTTCCTTTTTACCAGAGCCCTCAATGAGCTCCCAAATATACCTTTGCAGAATCCACGACAACAGTGTTAAAAACCTGTTCCAAGAATGGAAGGGTGGAACTCTGTGTGATGAAGTCACACATCAGAAAGCAATCTTTCAGAAAGTTTCTCTCTAGTTATTATGTGAGGATATTTCCTTTTTCACCATAGGCCCCACTGGGCTCCCTTATAGCACTTTCCAGATTCCACGAAAAGAATGTTAGCAAACTGCTTCCTGAAGTCTAAGTTATAAGTGTGTGAGATGAACTCACAGATCAGAAAGAACTTTCTCAGAAAGCTTCTTTCTCGTTTTGAATGGATGACATTTCCTTTATCAGCGTAGGCCTCAAAGTGATCCTAGGAAGCCCTTCTCAGGTTCCTCAGAGACAGTGTTAATGGACTGCTGCACGAAACATAAGTGTAACTCTGTGAGATGAATTCACACATCACCAGGAAGTTTCTAAGAAATCTTCTTTCTAGTTTTCATCTCTGGATATATCCTTTGTCACCGTAAGCTTCATTGCGGTATGAAGTATCTAATTGCAGATTTCCAGAAAACTGTGTTAACAAACTGATCACTGAAGAGAAACGTGTAACTCTGAGAGTTGCATTCACACATGGCAATGCAGTTTCTCAGAAAGCTTCTCTTTAGTTATTATGTGAGGTATTTCCTTTTTCACCAGAGCCCTCAATGAGCTCCCAAACATACCTTTGCAGAATCCACGACAACAGTGTTAGCAAACTGTTCCAAGAAGAGAAGGGTGGAACTCTGTGTGATGAAGTCACACATCAGAAAGCAATCTCTCAGAAAGCTTCTCTCTATTTATTAAGTGACGATATTTCCATTTTCACCATGGGCCCCTATGGGCTCCCAAATATCACTTTCCAGATTCCACGAGAGGAGTTTTAGCAAACTGCTTTCTGAAATCTAAGTTATAAGTCTGTGAGATGAACTCACAGATCAGAAAGAAGTTTCTCAGAAAGCTTCTTTAACGTTTTGAACGGATGAAATTTCCTTTTACAGCGTAGGCCTCAAAGCGATCCAAGGAAGCCCTTCTCAGGTTCCTCAAAGACAGTGTTAATGGACTGCTACACGAAACATAAGTGCAACTCTGTGAGATGAATTCACACATCACCAAGAATTTTTTACGAAAGCTTCTCGCAAGTTTTCTTCTGTGGATATTTCCTTTTTGACCGTAAGCTTCATTGCACTAAGAAGTATCTAATTGCAGGTTTCCAGAAAACTGTGATAACAAACTGATCCCTGAAGAGAAACGTGTAACTCGGAGAGTCGCCTTCACACATGGCAATGCAGTTTCTCAGAAAGCTTCTCTTTAGTTATTATGTGAGGATATTTCCTTTTTTACTATAGCCCTCCATGAGCTCCCAAATATACCTTTGCAGAATCCACAACAACAGGGTTAGCAAACTGTTCCAAGAAGGGAAGGGTGGAACTCTGTGTGATGAAGTCACACATCAGAAAGCAATCTCTCAGAAAGCTTCTCTCTAGTTATTATGTGAGGATATTTCCTTTTTCACCATGGGCCCCTATGGGCTCCCAAATATCACTTTCCAGATTCCACGAAAAGAGTGCTAGCAAACTGCTTTCTGAAGTCTAAGTTATAAGACTGTGAGATGAACTCAAAGATCAGAAAGAAGTTTCTCAGAAAGCTTCTTTCACGTTTTGAAGGGATGAAATATCCTTTATCAGCGTAGGATTCAATGCGATCCAAGGAAGCAATTCTCAGGTTCCTCAAAGAGAGTGTCAATGGACTGCTCCACGAAACGTAAGTGTAACTCTGTGAGATGAATTCACACATCACTAACAAGTTTCTAAGAAAGCTTCTCTCTAGTTTTCATCTGTGGATATTTCCTTTGTTACCGTAAGCTTCATTGCGCTATGAAGTATTTAATTGCAGATTTCCAGAAAACTGTGTTAACAAACTGATCACTGAAGAGAAACGTGTAACTCTGAGAGTTGCATTCACACATGACAATGCAGTTTCTCAGAAAGCTTCTCTTTAGTTATTCTGTGAGGATATTTCCTTTTTCACCATAGCCCCCAATGAGTTCCCAAAGATACCTTTACAGAATCCACGACAACAGTGTTAGCAATCTGTTCCAAGAAGGGAAGGGTGGAACTCTGTGTGATGAAGTCACACATCAGAAAGCAATCTCTCAGAAAGCTTCTCTCTAGTTATTATGTGACGATATTTCCATTTTCACCATGGGCCCCTAGGGGCTCCCAAATATCACTTTCCAGATTCCACGAAATGGGTGTTAGCAAAATTCTTTCTGAAGTCTAATTTATATGTCTTAGAGATGAACTCACAGATCAGAAAGAAGTTTCTCAGAAAGCTTCTTTCACGTTTTGAACGGATGAAATTACCTTTATCAGCGTAGAACTCAAAGCGTTCCAAGGAAGCCCTTCTCAGTTTCCTCAAAGACAGTGTTAATGGACTGCTCCACGAAACATAATTGTAACTCTGTGAGATGAATTCACACATCACCAAGAAGTTTCTAAGAAAGCTTCTCTCTAGTTTTCATCAGCGGATATTTCCTTTGTCACCGTAAGATTCATTGCGCTAAGAAGTATCTCATTGCAGATTTCCAGAAAACTGTGTTAACAAATGGATCACTGAAGAGAAACGTGTAACTCTGAGAGTTGCATTCACACATGGCAATGCGGTTTGTCAGAAAGGTTCTCTTTAGTTATTATGTGAGGATATGTCCTTTTTCACCATAGTCCTCAATGAGCTCCCAAATATACCTTTGCAGAATCCACGACAACAGTATGAGCAAACTGTTCCAAGAACGGAAGTGTGGAACTCTGTGTGATGAAGTCACACATCAGAAAGCAATCTCTCAGAAAGCTTCTCTCTAGTTATTATGTGATGATATTTCCTTTTTCACCGTGGCACCCATGGGCTCCCAAATATCACTTTCCAGATTCCACGAAAAGAGTGTTAGCAAACTGCTTTCTGAAGTCTAAGTTATAAGTCTGTGAGATGAACTCACAGATCAGAAAGAAGTTTCTCAGAAAGCTTCCTTCACGTTTTGAACGGATGAAATTTCCTTTTTCAGCGTAGGCCTCAAAGCGATCCAAGGAAGCCCATCTCAGATTCCTCAAAGACAGTGTTAATGGACTGCTCCACGAAACATAAGTGTAACTCTGTGAGATGAATTCACACATCACGAAGAAGTTTCTATGAAAGCTTTTTTCTAGTTTTCCTCTGTGGATATTTCTTTGTCACCGTAAGCTTCATTGCGCTGTGAAGTATCTAACTGCAGATTTCCAGAAAACTGTGTTAACAAACTGATCACTGAAGAGAAACGTGTAACTCTGAGAGTGGCATTCACACATGGCAATGCGGATTCTCAGAAAGCTTCTCTTTAGTTATTATGTGAGGATATTTCCTTTTTCACCGTAGCCCTCAATGATCTCCCATATATATCTTTGCAGAATCCACGACAACAGTGTTAGCAAACTACTCCAAGAAGGGAAGGGTGGAACTCTGTGTGATGAAGTCACACATCAGAAAGCAATCTCTCAGAAAGCTTCTCTCTAGTTATTATGTGAGGATATTTCCTTTTTCACCATGGGCCCCTATGGGCTCCCAAATATCACTTTCCAGATTCCACGAAAAGAGTGTTAGCAACTGTTTTCTGAAGTCAAAGTTATACGTCTGGGAGATGAACTCACAGATCAGAAAGAAGTTTCTCAGAAAGATTCTTTCACGTTTTAAACGGATGAAATTTCCTAAATCAGCGTAGGCCTCAAAGCGATCCAAGGAAGCCCGTCTCAGTCCCTGAAAGACAGTGTTAATGTACTGCTCCATGAAAGATAAGTGTAACTCTGTGAGCTGAATTCACACATCACCAAGAATTTTCTACGAAAGCTTCTTTCTAGTTTTCATCTGTGGATATTTCCTTTGTCACCGTAAGCTTCAATGCGCTATGAAGTATCTAATTGCAGATTTCCAAAAACTGTGTTAACAAACTGATCACTGAAGAGAAACGTGTAACTCTGAGAGTTGCATTCAAACATGGCAATGCAGTTTCTCAGAAAGCTTCTCTTTAGTTCTTATGAGAGAATATTTCCTTTTTCACCATAGCCCTCAATGAGCTCCCAAATATACCTTTGCAGAATCCACGACAACAGTGTTAGAAAACTGTTCCAAGAAGGGAAGGGTGGAAATCTGTGTGATGAAATCACACATCAGAAAGCAATCTCTCAGAAAGCTTCTCTCTGGTTATTATGTGAGGATATTTCCTTTTTCACCATGGGCCACTATGGGCTTCCAAATATCACTTTCCAGATTCCACGAAAACATTGTTAGCAAACTGCTTTCTGAAGTCTAAGTTATAAGTCTGTGAGATGAACTCACAGATCAGAAAGAAGTTTCTCAGAAAGCTTCTTTGACGTTTTGAACGGATGAAATTTCCTTTTTCCACGTAGGCCTCAAAGCGATCCAAGGAAGCCCTTCTCAGATTCCTCAAAGACAGTGTTAATGCACTACTCCAAGAAACATAAGTGTAACTCTGTGAGATGAATTCACACATAACCAAGAAGCTTCTAAGAAAGCTTTTTTCTAGTTTTCATCTGTGGATATTTCCTTTGTCACCGTAAGCTTCATTGAGCTAAGAAATATCTAATTGCAGATTTCCAGAAAACTGTGCTAACAAACTGATCACCGAAGAGAAACGTGTAACTCTGAGAGTTGCATTCACACATGGCAATGCAGTTTCTCAGAAATCAGAAATCTTCTTTTTAGTTATTATGCGAGGATATTTCCTTTTTCACCATAGCCCTCAATGAGCTCCCAAATATACCTTTGCAGAATCCACAACAGTTTTAGAAAACTGTTCCAAGAAGGGAAGGGTGGAACTCTGTGTGATGAAGTCACACGTCAGAAAGCAATCTCTCAGAAAGCGTCTCTCTAGTTGTTATGTGAGTATATTTCCTTTTCACCATTGGCCCCTACGGGCTCCCAAATATCATTTTCTAGATTCCTTGAAAAGAATGTTAGCAAACTGCTTTCTGAAGTCTAAGTTTTATGTCTGTGTGATGAACGAGATGAACTCACAGATCAGAAAGAAGTTTCTTAGAAAGCTTCTTTCACGTTTTGAATGGATGAAATTTCCCTTATCATCATAGGCCTCAAAGTGATCCACGGAAGCCCTTCTCAGTTCCTCAAAGACAGTGTTAATGGACTGCTTCATGAAACATAAGTGTAAGACTGTGAGTTGAATTCACACATCACCAAGAAGCCTCTAGGAAAGCTTCTTTCTAGTTTTCATCTGTGGATATTTCCTTTGTCAACGTAAACTTCATTGCGCTATGAAGTATCTAATTGCAGATTTCCAGAAAACTGTGCTAACCAACTGATCACTGAAGAGAAACGTGTAACTCTGACAGTTGCATTCACATATGGCAATGCAGTTTCTCAGAATGCTTCTCTTTAGTTATTATGCGAGGATATTTCCTTTTTCACCATAGCCCTCAATGAGCTCCCAAATATGTCTTTGCAGAATTCACGACCACAGTGTGAGCAAACTGTTCCAAGAAGGGAGTGGTGGAAGTAGGTGTGATGAAGTCACACATCAGAAAGCAATCTCTCAGAAAGCTTCTCTCCAGTTATTATGTGAGGATATTTACTTTTCACCATGGCCCCTATGGGCTCCCAAATATCACTTTACAGACTCCACGAAAAGAATGTTAGCAAACTGCTTCCTGAAGTCTAAGTTATAAGTCTGTGAGATGAACTCACAGATCAGAAAGAAGTTTATCAGAAAGCTTCTTTCACGTTTTGAAGGGATGAAATTTTCTTTATCAGCGTAGGCCTCAATTCGATCCAAGGAAGCCCTTCTCAGGATCCTCACAGACAGTGTTAATGCACTGCTCCATGAAACATAAGTGTAACTCTGTAAGATGAATTCACACATCACCAAGAAGTTTCTAAGACAGCTTCTTTTTAGTTTTCATCGGCGGATATTTCCTTTGTCACCGTAAGCTTCATTGCGCTATGAAGTTTCTAATTGCAGATTTCCAGAAAACTGTGTTAACAAACTGATCACTGAAGAGAAACGTGTAACTCTGAGAGTTGCATTCACACATGGCAATGCAGTTTCTCAGAAAGCTTCTTTTTAGTTATTATGCGAGGATATTTCCTTTTTCAGCATAGCCCTCAATGAGCTCCCAAATATACCTTTGCAGAATCCACGACAACAGTGTTTGCAAACTGCTCCAAGAAGGGAAGGTTGGAACTCTGTGTGATGAAGTCACACATCAGAAAGCAATATCTCAGAAAGCTTCACTCTAGTTATTATGTAAGGATATTACCTTTTCACCATGTGCCCCTATGGGCTCCCAAATATCACATTCCAGATTCCACGAAAAGAGTGTTAGCAAACTGCTTTATGAAGTCTAAGTTATAAGTCTGTGAGATGAACTCACAGATCAGAAAGTAGTTTCTCAGAAAGCTTCTTTCACGTTTTGAACGGATGAAATTTCCTTTTTCAGCGTAGGCCTCAAAGCGATCGAAGGAAGCCTTTCTCAGATTCCTCAAAGACATAGTTATTGGACTGGTCCACAAAATATAAGTGTAACTCTGTGAGATGAATTCACACATCACCAAGAATTTTCTAAGAAAGCTTCTTTCTAGTTTTCATCTGTGGATATTTCCTTTGTCACCGTAAGCTTCATTGCGCAATGAAGTATCTAATTGCAGATTTCCACAAAACTGTGCTAACAAACTGATCACTGAAGAGAAACGTGTAACTCCGAGAGTTGCATTCACATATGGCAATGCAGTTTCTCAGAAAGCTTCTGTTTAGTTATTATGTGAGGATATTTCCTTTTTCACCATAGCCCTAAATGAGCTCCCAAATATACCTTTACAGAATCCATGACAACAGTGTTAGCAAACTGTTCCAAGTAGGGAAGGGTGGAACTCTGTGTGATGAAGTCACACCTCAGAAAGCAATCTCTCAGAAAGCTTCTCTCTAGTTATTAGGTGAGGATATTTCCTTTTTCACCTTGGGCCCCTATGGGCTCCCAAATATCACTTTCCAGATTCCACGAAAAGAGTGTTAGCAAACTGCTTTCTGAAGTCTAGCTTACAAGCATGTGAGATGAACTCACAGAACAGAAAGAAGTTTCTCAGAAAGCTTCTTTCACGTTTTGAAAAGATGAAATTTCCTTTTTCAGCGTAGGCCCAAAGCGATCCAAGGAAGCCCTTCTCAGATTCCTCAAAGACAGTGTTAATGGACTGCTCCACGAAACATAAGTGTAACTCTATGAGATGAATTCACACATCACCAAGAAGATTCTAAGACAGATTCTCTCTAGTTTTCATCTCTGGATATTTTCTTTGTCACCGTAAGCTTCATTGTGCTATGAAGTATCTAATTGCAGATTTCCAGAAAACTGTGTTAACAAACTGATCACTGAAGAGAAACGTGTAACTCTTAGAGTTGCATTCACACTTGGCAATGCAGTTTCTCAGAAAGCTTCTCTTTAGTTATTATGTGAGGATATTTCCTTTTTCACCATAGGTCACTAAGGGCTTCCTAATATCACTTTCCAGATTCCACGAAAAGAATGTTAGCAACCTGCTTCCTGAAGTCTAAGATATAAGTCTGTGAGATGAACTCACAGATCAGAAAGAAGTTTCTCAGAAAGCTGCTTTCACGTTTTAAACGGATGAATTTTCCTTTATCAGCGTAGGCCTCAAAGCGATCCAAGGAAACCATTCTAGGTTCCTCAAAGCCAGTGTTAATGGACTGCTCCACGAAACATAAGTGTAACTATGTGAGATGAATTCACACAACACCAGGAAGTTTCTAAGAAAGCTTCTTTCTGGTTTTCATCTGTGGATATATCCTTTGTCACCGTAAGATTCATTGCGCTAAGAAGTATCTAATTGCAGATTTCCAGAAAACTGTGTTAACAACCTGATCACTGAAGAGAAACGTGTAACTCTGAGAGTTGCATTCACACATGGCAATGCAGTTTCTCAGAAAGCTTCTTTTTAGTTATTATGTGAGGGTATTTCCTTTCTCACCATAGCCCTCAATGAGCTCCCATATATACCTTTGCAGAATCCACGACAACAGTGTTAGCAAACTGTTCCAAGAAGGGAAGGGTGGAACTCTGTGTGATGAAGACACACATCAGAAAGCAATCTCTCAGAAAGCTTCCCTCTATTTATTATGTGAAGGATATTACCTTTTCAACCATGGGCCCCTATGGGCTCCCAAATATCACTTTCCAGATTCCACGAAAAGAGTGTTAGCAAACTGCTTTATGAAGTCTAAGTTATAAGTCTGTGAGATGAACTCACAGATCAGAAAGTAGTTTCTCAGAAAGCTTCTTTCACGTTTTGAACGGATGAAATTTCCTTTTTCAGCGTAGGCCTCAAAGCGATCGAAGGAAGCCTTCTCAGATTCCTCAAAGACATAGTTAATTGGACTGGTCCACGAAAATATAAGTGTAACTCTGTGAGATGAATTCACACATCACCAAGAATTTCTAAGAAAGCTTCTTTCTAGTTTCATCTGTGGATATTTCCTTTGTCACCGTAAGCTTCATTGCGCAATGAAGTATCTAATTGCAGATTTCCAAAAAACTGTGCTAACAAACTGATCACTGAAGAGAAACGTGTAACTCTGAGAGTTGCATTCACATATGCAATGCAGTTTCTCAGAAAGCTTCTTTTAGTTATTATGTGAGGATATTTCCTTTTTCACCATAGCCCTAAATGAGCTCCCAATATACCTTTACAGAATCACTGACAACAGTGTTAGCAAACTGTTCCAAGTAAGGGAAGGGTGGAACTCTGTGTGATGAAGTCACACCTCAGAAAGCAATCTCTCAGAAAGCTTCTCTCTAGTTATTAGGTGAGGATATTTCCTTTTTCACCATGGGCCCCTATGGGCTCCCAAATATCACTTTCCAGATTCCACGAAAAGAGTGTTAGCAAACTGCTTTCTGAAGTCTAAGTTATAAGTCATGTGAGATGAACTCACAGATCAGAAAGAAGTTTCTCAGAAAGCTTCTTTCACGTTTTGAAAGGATGAAATTTCCTTTATCAGCGTAGGCCTCAAAGCGATCCAAGGAAGCCCTTCTCAGTTTCCTCAAAGACAGTGTTAATGGACTGCTCCACGAAACATAAGTGTAACTCGGTGAGATGAATTCACACATCACCAAGAAGATTCTTAGACAGCTTCTCTCTAGTTTTCATCTCTGGATATTTCCTTTGTCACCGTAAGCTTCATTGTGCTATGAAGTATCTAATTGCAGATTCCAGAAAACTGTGTTAACAACTGATCACTGAAGAGAAACGTGTAACTCTGAGAGTTGCATTCACACTATGGCAATGCAGTTTCTCAGAAAGCTTCTCTTTAGTTATTATGTGAGGATATTTCCTTTTTCACCATAGCCCTCAATAAGCTCCTAAATATACCTTTGAGAATACACGACAACAGTTTTAGCAAGCTGTTCCAAGATGGGAAGGGTGGGACTCTGTGTGATGAAGTCACACATCAGAAAGCAATCTCTCAGAAAGCTTCTCTCTAGTTATTATGTGTCGATATTTCCTGTTTCACCATGGGCCCCCATGGCCTCCCAAATATCACTTTCCAGATTCCACGAAGAGAGTGTTAGCAAACTGCTTTGGAAGTCAAAGTTAGAAGTCTGTGTGATGAAATCATAGATCAAAAAGAAGTTTCTCAGAAAGCTTCTTTCATGTTTTGAACGGTTGAAATTTCCTAAATCAGCGTACGCCTCAAGCGATCCAAGGAAGCCCTTTTCAGATTCCTCAAAGAGAGTGTTAATGGACTGCTCCACGAAACATAAGTGTAACTCTGTGAGATGAATTCACACATCCCCTAGAAGATTCTAAGAAAGCTTCTCTCTAGTTTTCATCTGTGGATATTTCCTTTGTCACCGTAAGATTCATTGCGCTAGAAGTATCTAATTGCAGATTTCCAGAAAACTGTGTTAACAAACCTGATCACTGAAGAGAAACGTGTAACTCTGAGAGTTGCATTCACACATGGCAATGCAATTTCTCAGAAAGCTTCTCTTTAGTTATTATGTGAGGATATTTCCTTTTTTCACCATAGCCCTCAATGAGCTCCTAAATATACCTTTGAGAATCCACGACAACAGTGTTAGCAATCTGTTCCAAGAAGGGAAGGGTGGACTCTGTGTGATGAAGTCACACATCAGAAAGCGTTCTCTCAGAAAGCTTCTCTCTAGTTATTATGTGACGATATTTCTTTTTCAACATGGGCCCCTATGGTCTCCCAAATATCACTTTCCAGATTCCAACAAAAGGGTGTTTGCAAACTGCTTTCTTAAGTCTAAGTTATAAGTCTGTGAGATGAACTCAGAGATCAGAAAGAAGTTTCTCAGAAAGCTTCTTTCACATTTTGAACGGATGAAATTTCCTAATCAGCGTAGGCCTCAAAGCGATCCAAGGAAGCCATTCTCAGGTTCCTCAAAGTCAGTGTTAATGGACTGCTCCACGAAACATAAGTGTAACCTTTGAGATGAATTCACACATCACCAAGATGATTCTAAGAAAGCTTCTCTCTAGTTTTCATCTGTGGATATTTCCTTTGTCACCGTAAGCTTCATTGCTGCTATGAAGTATCTAATTGCAGATTTCCAGAAAACTGTGTTAACAAACTGATCACTGAAGAGAAACGTGTAACTCTGAGAGTTGCATTCACACATGGCAATGCAGTTTCTCAGAAAGCTTCTCTTTAGTTCTTATGTGAGGATATTTCCTTTTTCACCATAGCCCTCAATGAGCTCCCAAATATACCTTTGTAGAAAACACGACAACAGTATTAGCAAAATGTTCCAGAAGGGAAGGGTGGAACTCTGTGTGATGAAGTCACACATCAGAAAGCAATCTCTCAGAAAGCTTCTCTCTAGTTATTATGTGACGATATTTCTTTTTCAACCATGGGCCCCTATGGGCTCCCAATATCACTTTCCAGATTCCACGAAGAGAGTGTTAGCAAACTGCTTTCTGAAGTCTAAGTTATAAGTCTGTGAGATGAACTCACAGATCAGAAGAAGTTTCTCAGAACCTTCTTTCACGTTTGAACGGATGAAATTTCCTATAATCAGCGTAGGCCTCAAAGCGATCCATGGAAGCCCTTCTCAGATTCCTCAAAGACAGTGTTAATGGACTGCTCCACGAAACATAAGTGTAACTCTGTGAGATGAACTCACACATCACCAAGAGATTCTTAGAAAGCTTCTCTTCTAGTTTCATCTCTGGATATATCCTTTGTCACCGTAAGCTTCATTGTGCTATGAAGTATCTAATTGCAGATTTCCAGAAAACTGTGTTAACAAACTGATCACTGAAGAGAAACGTGTAACTCTTGAGAGTTGCATTCACACATGGCAATGCAGTTTCTCAGAAAGCTTCTCTTTAGTTATTATGTGAGGATATTTCCTTTTTCACCATAGCCCTCAATAGCTCCTAAATATACCTTTGAGAATACACGACAACAGTGTTAGCAAGCTGTTCCAAGATGGGAAGGGTGGGACTCTGTGTGATGAAGTCACACATCAGAAAGCAATCTCTCAGAAAGCTTCTCTCTAGTTATTATGTGTCGATATTTCCTGTTTCACCCATGGCCCCCATGGCCTCCCAAATATCACTTCCAGATTTCCACGAAGAGAGTGTTAGCAAACTGCTTTTGGAAGTCAAAGTTAGAAGTCCTGTGTGATGAAATCATAGATCAAAAGAAGTTTCTCAGAAAGCTTCTTTCATGTTTTGAACGGTTGAAATTTCCTAAATCAGCGTACGCCTCAAAGCGATCCAAGGAAGCCCTTTCAGATTCCTCAAAGAGAGTGTTAATGGACTGCTCCACGAAACATAGTGTAACTCTGTGAGATGAATTCACACATCCCCTAGAAGATTTCTAAGAAAGCTTCTCTCTAGTTTTCAATCTGTGGATATTTCCTTTGTCACCGTAAGCTTCATTGTGCTATGAGTATCTAATTGCAGATTTCCAGAAAACTGTTGTTAACAAACTGATCACTGAAAAGAAACTTGTAACTCTGAGAGTTGCATTCACACATGGCAATGCAGTTTGTCAGAAAGCTTCTCTTTAGTTATTATGTGAGGATATTTCCTTTTTCACCATAGCCCTCAATGAGCTCCCAAATATACCTTTGCAGAATCCACGACAACAGTGTTAGCAAACTGTTCGAAGAAGGGACGGGTGGAAACTCTGTGTGATGAAGTCACACATCAGAAAGCAATCTCTCAGAAAGCTTCTCTCTAGTTATTATGTGAGGATATTTCCTTTTTCACCATAGGCCCCTAGGGGCTCCCTAATATCACTTTCCAGATTCCACGAAAAGAATGTTACCAAACTGCTTCCTGAAGTCTAATTTATAAGTCTGTGAGATGAACTCACAGATCAGAAAGAAGTTTCTCAGAAAGCTTCTTTCACGTTTTAAACGGATGAAATTTCCTTTATCAGCGTAGGCCTCAAAGAGATCCACGGAAGCCATTCTCAGGTTCCTCAAAGACAGTGTTAATGGACTGCTCCACGAAACATAAGTGTAACTCTGTGAGATGAATTCACACATCACCAGAAGTTTCTAAGAAAGTTCTTTCTAGTTTTCATCTGTGGATATATCCTTTGTCACCGTAAGATTCATTGCGCTATGAAGTATCTAAATGCAGATTTCCAGAAAACTGTGTTAACAAACTGATCACTGAAGAGAAACGTGTAACTCTGAGTTGCATTCACAAATGGCAATACAATTTCTCAGAAAGCTTCTATTTAGTTATTATGTGAGGATATTCCTGTTTCACCATAGCCCTCAAAGAGCTCCTAAATATACCTTTGAGATCCACCACAACAGTGTTAGCAAGCTGTTCCAAGAAGGGAAGGGTGGCACTCTGTGTGAGGAAGTCACACATCAGAAAGCAATCTCTCAGAAACCTTCTCTCTAGTTATTATGGGACGATATTTCTTTTTTCACCATGGGCCCCTATGGGCTCCCAAATATCACTTTCCAGAATCCACGAAGAGAGTGTTAGCAAAATGCTTCCTGAAGTCTCAGTTATAAGTCTGTGAGATGAAGTCCAGATCAGAAAGAAGTTTCTCAGAAAGCTTCTTTCACGTTTTGAACTGATTAATTTCCTTTATCAGCGTAGGCCTCATGCGATCCAAGGAAGCCCTTCTCAGGTTCCTCAAAGACAGTGTTAATGGACTGCAGCACGAAACATAAGTGTAACTCTGTGAGATGAATTCACAAATCACCGAGAAGTTTCTAAGAAAGCTTCTTTCTAATTTTCATCTGTGGATATTTAATTTATCACCCGTAAGTTTCATTGCGCTATGAAGTATCTAATTGCAGATTTCCAGAAACTGTGTTAACAAACTGATCACTGAAGAGAAACGTGTAACTCTGAGAGTTGCATTCACACATGGCAATGCAGTTTCTAAGAAAGCTTCTCTTTAGTTATTATGCGAGGATATTTCCTTTTTCACCATAGCCCTCAGTGAGCTCCCAAATATACCTTTGCAGAACCCACGACAACAGTGTTAGCAAACTGTTTCCTGAATTCTTTGTTATAAGTCTGTGAGATGAACTCACAGATCAGAAAGAAGTTTCTCAGAAAGCTTCTTTCACGTTTGAATGATTGAAATTTTCCTTTTTCAGCGTAGGCCTCAATGCGATCCAAGGAAGCCCCTCTCAGGTCCTCAAAGACAGTTTAATGGACTGCTCCACGAACATAAGTGTAACCCAGTGAGATGAATTCAAACATCGCCAGGAAGTTTCTAAGAAACCTTCTTTCTAGTTTTCATCAGTGGATATATACTTTGTCACCGTAAGCTTCGTTGAGCTATGAAGTATCTAATTGCAGATTTCCAGATAACTGTGTTAACAAACTGATCACTGAAGAGAAACGTGTAAGCCTGAGAGTTGCATTCACACATGGCAATGCAGTTTCTCAGAAAGCTTCTCTTTAGTTATTATGTGAGGATAATTCCTTTTTCACCATAGCACTCAATGAGCTCCCAAATATACCTTTGCAGAATCCACGACAACAGTGTTAGCAATCTGTTCCAAGAAGGGAAGGGTGGGACTCTGTGTGATGAAGTCACACATCAGAAAGCGTTCTCTCAGAAAGCTTCTCTCTAGTTATTATGTGACGATATTTCTTTTTCAACATGGGCCCCTATGGTCTCCCAAATATCACTTTCCAGATTCCAACAAAAGGGTGTTTGCAAACTGCTTTCTTAAGTCTAAGTTATAAGTCTGTGAGATGAACTCAGAGATCAGAAAGAAGTTTCTCAGAAAGCTTCTTTCACATTTTGAACGGATGAAATTTCCTAAATCAGCGTAGGCCTCAAAGCGATCCAAGGAAGCCATTCTCAGGTTCCTCAAAGTCAGTGTTAATGGACTGCTCCACGAAACATAAGTGTAACCCTTTGAGATGAATTCACACATCACCAAGATGATTCTAAGAAAGCTTCTCTCTAGTTTTCATCTGTGGATATTTCCTTTGTCACCGTAAGCTTCATTGTGCTATGAAGTATCTAATTGCAGATTTCCAGAAAACTGTGTTAACAAACTGATCACTGAAGAGAAACGTGTAACTCTGAGAGTTGCATTCACACATGGCAATGCAGTTTCTCAGAAAGCTTCTCTTTAGTTCTTATGTGAGGATATTTCCTTTTTCACCATAGCCCTCAATGAGCTCCCAAATATACCTTTGTAGAAAACACGACAACAGTATTAGCAAAATGTTCCAAGAAGGGAAGGGTGGAACTCTGTGTGATGAAGTCACACATCAGAAAGCAATCTCTCAGAAAGCTTCTCTCTAGTTATTATGTGACGATATTTCTTTTTTCACCATGGGCCCCTATGGGCTCCCAAATATCACTTTCCAGAATCCACGAAGAGAGTGTTAGCAAACTGCTTTCTGAAGTCTAAGTTATAAGTCTGTGAGATGAACTCACAGATCAGAAAGAAGTTTCTCAGAAACCTTCTTTCACGTTTTGAACGGATGAAATTTCCTAAATCAGCGTAGGCCTCAAAGCGATCCATGGAAGCCCTTCTCAGATTCCTCAAAGACAGTGTTAATGGACTGCTCCACGAAACATAAGTGTAACTCTGTGAGATGAATTCACACATCACCAAGAAGATTCTTAGAAAGCTTCTCTCTAGTTTTCATCTCTGGATATATCCTTTGTCACCGTAAGCTTCATTGTGCTATGAAGTATCTAATTGCAGATTTCCAGAAAACTGTGTTAACAAACTGATCACTGAAGAGAAACGTGTAACTCTGAGAGTTGCATTCACACATGGCAATGCAGTTTCTCAGAAAGCTTCTCTTTAGTTATTATGTGAGGATATTTCCTTTTTCACCATAGCCCTCAATAAGCTCCTAAATATACCTTTGAGAATACACGACAACAGTTTTAGCAAGCTGTTCCAAGATGGGAAGGGTGGGACTCTGTGTGATGAAGTCACACATCAGAAAGCAATCTCTCAGAAAGCTTCTCTCTAGTTATTATGTGTCGATATTTCCTGTTTCACCATGGGCCCCCATGGCCTCCCAAATATCACTTTCCAGATTCCACGAAGAGAGTGTTAGCAAACTGCTTTTGGAAGTCAAAGTTAGAAGTCTGTGTGATGAAATCATAGATCAAAAAGAAGTTTCTCAGAAAGCTTTTCATGTTTTGAACGGTTGAAATTTCCTAAATCAGCGTACGCCTCAAAGCGATCCAAGGAAGCCCTTTTCAGATTCCTCAAAGAGAGTGTTAATGGACTGCTCCACGAAACATAAGTGTAACTCTGTGAGATGAATTCACACATCCCCTAGAAGATTCTAAGAAAGCTTCTCTCTAGTTTTCATCTGTGGATATTTCCTTTGTCACCGTAAGCTTCATTGTGCTATGAAGTATCTAATTGCAGATTTCCAGAAAACTGTGTTAACAAACTGATCACTGAAAAGAAACTTGTAACTCTGAGAGTTGCATTCACACCTGGCAATGCATTTTGTCAGAAAGCTTCTCTTTAGTTATTATGTGAGGATATCCTTTTTCACCATAGCCCTCAATGAGCTCCCAAATATACCTTTGCAGAATCCACGACAACAGTGTTAGCAAACTGTTCGAAGAAGGGACGGGTGGAACTCTGTGTGATGAAGTCACACATCAGAAAGCAATCTCTCAGAAAGCTTCTCTCTAGTTATTATGTGAGGATATTTCCTTTTTCACCATAGGTCCCTAAGGGCTCCCTAATATCACTTTCCAGATTCCACGAAAAGAATGTTAGCAAACTGCTTCCTGAAGTCTAAGTTATAAGTCTGTGAGATGAACTCACAGATCAGAAAGAAGTTTCTCAGAAACTTTCTTTCACGTTTTAAACGGATGAAATTCCTTTATCAGCGTAGGCCTCAAAGCGATCCAAGGAAGCCATTCTCAGGTTCCTCAAAGCCAGTAATGGACTGCTCCACGAAACATAAGTGTAACTCTGTGAGATGAATTCACACATCACCAGGAAGTTTCTAAGAAAGCTTCTTTCTAGTTTTCATCTGTGGATATATCCTTTGTCACCGTAAGATTCATTGCGCTATGAAGTATCTAATTGCAGATTTCCAGAAAACTGTGTTAACAAACTGATCACTGAAGAGAAACGTGTAACTCTGAGAGTTGCATTCACACATGGCAATGCAATTTCTCAGAAAGCTTCTATTTAGTTATTATGTGAGGATATTTCCTGTTTCACCATAGCCCTCAAAGAGCTCCTAAATATACCTTTGAGAATCCACCACAACAGTGTTAGCAAGCTGTTCCAAGAAGGGAAGGGTGGCACTCTGTGTGAGGAAGTCACACATCAGAAAGCAATCTCTCAGAAACCTTCTCTCTAGTTATTATGGGACGATATTTCTTTTTTCACCATGGGCCCCTATGGGCTCCCAAATATCACTTTCCAGAATCCACGAAGAGAGTGTTAGCAAAATGCTTCCTGAAGTCTCAGTTATAAGTCTGTGAGATGAAGTCACAGATCAGAAAGAAGTTTCTCAGAAAGCTTCTTTCACGTTTTGAACTGATTAATTTCCTTTATCAGCGTAGGCCTCAATGCGATCCAAGGAAGCCCTTCTCAGGTTCCTCAAAGACAGTGTTAATGGACTGCAGCACGAAACATAAGTGTAACTCTGTGAGATGAATTCACAAATCACCGAGAAGTTTCTAAGAAAGCTTCTTTCTAATTTTCATCTGTGGATATTTAATTTATCACCGTAAGTTTCATTGCGCTATGAAGTATCTAATTGCAGATTTCCAGAAAACTGTGTTAACAAACTGATCACTGAAGAGAAACGTGTAACTCTGAGAGTTGCATTCACACATGGCAATGCAGTTTCTAAGAAAGCTTCTCTTTAGTTATTATGCGAGGATATTTCCTTTTTCACCATAGCCCTCAGTGAGCTCCCAAATATACCTTTGCAGAACCCACGACAACAGTGTTAGCAAACTGTTTCCTGAATTCTTTGTTATAAGTCTGTGAGATGAACTCACAGATCAGAAAGAAGTTTCTCAGAAAGCTTCTTTCACGTTTTGAATGATTGAAATTTCCTTTTTCAGCGTAGGCCTCAATGCGATCCAAGGAAGCCCCTCTCAGGTTCCTCAAAGACAGTGTTAATGGACTGCTCCACGAAACATAAGTGTAACCCAGTGAGATGAATTCAAACATCGCCAGGAAGTTTCTAAGAAACCTTCTTTCTAGTTTTCATCAGTGGATATATACTTTGTCACCGTAAGCTTCGTTGAGCTATGAAGTATCTAATTGCAGATTTCCAGATAACTGTGTTAACAAACTGATCACTGAAGAGAAACGTGTAAGCCTGAGAGTTGCATTCACACATGGCAATGCAGTTTCTCAGAAAGCTTCTCTTTAGTTATTATGTGAGGATAATTCCTTTTTCACCATAGCACTCAATGAGCTCCCAAATATACCTTTGCAGAATCCACGACAACAGTGTTAGCAAACTGTTCCAAGAAGGGAAGGGTGGAACCCTGTGTGATGAAGTCACACATGAGAAAGCAATCTCTCAGAAATCTTCTCTCTAGTTATTATGTGAGGATATTTCCTTTTCACCGTGGGCCCCTATGGGCTCCCTAATATCACTTTCCAGATTCCACGAAAAGAGTGTTAGGAAAATGCATTCTGAAGTCTAAGTTATAAGTCTGTGAGATGAACTCACAGATAAGAAAGAAGATTCTCAGAAAGCTTCTTTCACGTTTTGAACGGATGAAATTACCTTTATCAGCGTAGGCCTCAAAGCGTTCCAAGGAAGCCCTTCTCAGGTTCCTCAAAGACAGTGTTAATGGACTGCTCCACGAAACATAAGTGTAACTCTGTGAGATGAATTCACACATCACCAAGAAGATTCTAAGAAAGCTTTTCGCTTGTTTTCATCTGTGGATATTTCCTTTGTCACCGTAAGCTTCATTGTGCTATGAAGTATCTAATTGCAGATTTCCAGAAAACTGTGTTAACAAACTGATCACTGAAGAGAAACGTGTAACTCTGTGAGTTGCATTCACACATGGCAATGCATTTTGTCAGAAAGCTTCTCTTTAGTTATTATGTGAGGATATTTCCTTTTTCACCATAGCCCTCAAAGAGCTCCCAAATATACCTTTGCAGAATACAGGACAACAGTGGTAGCAAACTGTTCGAAGAAGGGACGGGTGGAACTCTGTGTGATGAAGTCACACATCAGAAAGCAATCTCTCAGAAAGCTTCTCTCTAGTTATTATGTGACGATATTTCATTTTTCACCATGGGCCCCTTTGGGCTCCCAAATATCACTTTCCAGATTCCACGAAAAGAGTGTTTGCAAACTGCTTTCTGAAGTCTAAGTTATAAATCTGTGAGATGAACTCACAGATCAGAAAGAAGTTTCTCAGAAAGCTTCTTTCACGTTTTGAAAGGATGAAATTTCCTAAATCAGCGTAGGCCTCAAAGCGATCCAAGGAAGCCTTCTCAGGTTCCTCAAAGACAGTGTTAATGGACTGCTCCACGATACATAAGTGTAACTCTGTGAGATGAATTCACACATCACCAGGAAGTTCCTAAGAAAGCTTCCTTCTAGTTTTCATCTGTGGATATATCCTTTGTCACCGTAAGCTTCATTGCGCTATGAAGAATATAATTGCAGAGTTCCAGAAAACTGTGTTAACAAACTGATCACTGAAGAGAAACGTGTAACTCTGAGAGTTGCATTCACACATGGCAATGCAGTTTCTCGGAAAGCTTCTCTTTAGTTATTATGTGAGGATATTTCCTTTTTAACCATAGCCCTCAATGAGCTCCCAAATATACCTTTGCAGAATCCACGACAACAGTGTTACCAACCTGTTCAAAGAAGGGAAGGGTGGAACTCGGTGTGATGAAGTCACACATCAGAAAGCAATCTCTCAGAAAGCTTCTCTCTAGTCATTATGTGACGATATTTCCTTTTTCACCATGGGCCCCTATGGGCTCCCAAATATCACTTTCCACATTCCACGAAAAGAGTGTTAGCAAACTGCTTTCTGAAGTCTAAGTTATAAGTCTGTGAGATGAACTCACAGATCAGAAAGAAGTTTCGCAGAAAGCTTCTTTCACGTTTTCAACGGATGAAATTACCTAAATCAGCGTAGGCCTCAAAGCGGTTCAAGGAAGCCCTTCTCAGGTTCCTCAAAGACAGTGTTAATGGACTGCTCCAAAACATAAGTGTAACTCTGTGAGATGAATTCACACATCACTAGGAGGTTTCTAAGAAAGTTTCTTTCTAGTTTTCATCTGGATATATCGCTTGTAACCGTAAGCTTCATAGCACTATGAAGTATCTAATTGCAGATTTCCAGAAAACTGTGATAACAAACTGATCACTGAAGAGAAACGTGTAACTCAGAGAGTTGCATTCACACATGGCATTGCAGTTTCTCAGAAAGCTTCTCTTTCTTCTCTTTAGTAATTATATGTGGATTTCCTTTTTCACCGTAGCACTCCATGAGCTCCCAAATATATCTTTGCAGAATCCATGACAACAGTTTTAGCAAACTGTTCCAAGAAGGGAAGGGTGGAACTCTGTGTGATGAAGTCACACATCAGATAGCAATCTCTCAGAAAGCTTCTCTCTAGTTATTATGGAATTATATTTCCTTTTTCACCATAGGCCCCTCTGGGGTCCCTTATAGCACTTTCCAGATTCCACGAAAAGAATGTTAGCAAACTGCTTCCTGAAGTCTAAGTTATAAGTCTGTGAGATGAACTCACAGAACAGAAAGAAGTTTCTCAGAAAGCTTCTTTCACGTTTTGAACGGATGAAATTTCCTTTATCAGCGTAGGCCTCAAATCGATCCATGGAAGCCCATCTCAGTTCCTCAAAGACAGTGTTAATGGACTGCTCCATGAAACATTAGTGTAACTCTGTGAGTTGAATTCACACATCACCCAGAAGTTTCTAAGAAAGCTTCTTTCTAGTTTTCATCTGTGGATATATCCTTTGTCACCGTAAGCTTCATTGCATTATGAAGTATCTAATTGCAGATTTCCAGAAAATTGTGTTAAAAAACTGATCACCGAAGAGAAACGTGTAACACTGAGAGTTGCATTCACACATGGCAATGCCGTTTCTCAGAAAGCTTCTCTTTAGTTATTATGTGAGGATATTTCCTTTTTCACCATAGCCCTCAATACGCTCCCAAATATACCTTTGCAGAATCCACGACAACAGTTCTAGCAAACTGTTCCAAGAAGGGAAGGGTGGAACTCTGTGTGATGAAGTCACACATCAGAAAGCAATCTCTCAGAAAGCTACTCTCTGGTTATTATGTGATGATATTTCCTTTTTCACCATGGGCCCCTATGGGCTCCCAAATATCACTTTTCAGATTCGACGAGAGGAGTGTTTGCAAACTGCTTTCTGAAGTCTAAGTTATACGTCTGTGAGATGAACTCACAGATCAGAAAGAAGTTTCTCAGAAAGCTTCTTTCACGTTATGAAAGGATGAAATTTCCTAAATCAGCGTAGGCCTCAAAGCGATCCAAGGAAGCCCTTCTCAGGTTCCTCAAAGACAGTGTTAATGGACTGCTCCACGAAACATAAGTGTAACTCTGTGAGATGAATTCACACATCACCAGGAAGTTCCTAAGAAAGCTTCTTTCTAGTTTTCATCTGTGGATATATCCTTTGTCACCGTAAGCTTCATTGCGGTATGAAGAATCTAATTGCAGATTTCCAGAAAACTGTGTTAACAAACTGATCACTGAAGAGAAACGTGTAATTCTGAGAGTTGCATTCATACATGGCAATGCAGTTTCTCAGAAAGCGTCTCTTTAGATATTATGTGAGGATATTTCCTTATTCACCATAGCCCTCAAAGAGCTCCCAAATATACCTTTGCAGAATCCACGACAACAGTGTTAGCAAACGGTTCGAAGAAGGGACGGTTGGAACTCTGTGTGATGAAATCACACATAAGAAAGAAATCTCTCAGAAAGCTTCTCTCTAGTTATTATGTGAGTATATTTCCTTTTTCACCATGGGCCCCCATGGGCTCCCAAATATCACTTTCCAGATTCCACGAAAAGAGTGTTTGCAAACTGCTTTCTGAAGTCTAAGTTATAAGTCTGTGAGATGAACTCACAGATCAGAAAGAAGTTTCTCAGAAAGTTTCTTTCACGTTTTGAACGGATGAAATTTCCTTTATCAGCGTAGGCCTCAAAGCGATCCAAGGAAGCCCTTCTCAGGTTCCTCAAAGACAGTGTTAATGGACTGCTCCTTGAAACATAAGTGTAACTGTGTGAGATGAACTCACACATCACCAGGAAGTTTCTGAGAAAGCTTCTTTCTAGTTTTCATCTGTGAATATATCCTTTGTCACCGTAAGCTTCATTGCGCTGTGAAGTATCTAATTGCAGATTTCCAGAAAACTGTGTTAACAAACTGATCACTGAAGAGAAACGTGTAACTCTGAGAGTTGCATTCACACATGGCAATGCAGTTTCTCAGAAAGCTCTCTTTAGTTATTATGTGAGGATATTTCCTTTTTCACCATAGCCCTCAATGAGCTCCCAAATATACATTTGCAGAATCCACGACAACAGTGTTAGCAAACTGTACCAAGAAGGGAAGGGTGGAACTCTGTGTGATGAAGTCACACATCAGAATGGAATCTCTCAGAAAGCTTCCCTCTAGTTATTATGTGAGGATATTTTTTTTTCACCATGGGCCCCTATGGGCTCCCAAATATCACTTTCCAGAATCCACGAAGATAGTGTTAGCAAACTGCTTTCTGAAGTCTAAGTTATAAGTCTGTGTGATGAAATCACAGATCAGAAAGAAGTTTCTCAGAAAGCTTCTTTCACGTTTTGAATGGATGAAATTTCCTAAATCAGCGTAGGCCTCAAAGTGATCCAAGGAAGCCCTTCTCAGGTTCCTCAAAGACAGTGTTAATGGACTGCTGCACGAAACATAAGTGTAACTCTATGAGATGAATTCACACATCACCAGGAAGTTCCTAAGAAAGCTTCTTTCAGTTTTCATCTGTGGATATATCCTTTGTCACCGTAAGCTTCATTGCGATATGAAGAATCTAATTGCAGATTTGCAGAAAACTGTGTTAACAAACTGATCACTGAAGAGAAACGTGTAACTCTGAGAGTTGCATTCACACATGGCAATGCAGTTTCTCGGAAAGCTACTCTTTAGTTATTATGTGAGGATATTTCCTTTTTAACCATAGCTCTCAATGAGCTCCCAAATATACCTTTGCAGAATCCACGACAACAGTGTTAAAAACCTGTTCCAAGAAGGGAAGGGTGGAACTCTGTGTGATGAAGTCACACATCAGAAAGCAATCTCTCAGAAATCTTCTCTCTAGTTATTATGTGACGATATTTCCTTTTTCACCATGGGCCCCTATGGGCTCCCAAATATCACTTTCCACATTCCACGAAAAGAGTGTTAGCAACCTGCTTTCTGAAGTCTAAGTTATAAGTCTGTGAGATGAACTCACAGATCAGAAAGAAGTTTCTAAGAAAGCTTCTTTCACGTTTTGAACGTATGAAATTTCCTTTATCAGCGTAGGCCTCAAAGCGATCCAAGGAAGCCCTTCTCAGGTTCCTCAAAGACAGTGTTAATGGACTGCTCCACGAAACATATGTGTAACTCTGTGAGATAAATTCACACATCACCAGGAAGTTTCTAAGAAAGCTTCTCTCTAGTTTAAATCAGTGGATATTTCCTTTGTCACCGTAAGCCTCATTGCACTATGAAGTATCTAATTGCAGGTTTCCAGAAAACTGTGTTAACAAACTGACCAGTGAAGAGAAACGTGGAACTCTGAGAGTTGCATTCACACATGGCAATGCAGTTTCTCAGAAACCTTCTCTTTAGTTATTATGTGACGATATTTCCTTTTTCACCGTAGCACTCAATGATCTCCCAAATATACCTTTGCAGAATGCACGACAACAGTGTTAGAAAACTGTTCCAAGAAGGGAAGGGTGAAACTCTGTGTGATGGAGTCACACATCAGAAAGCAACCCCTTAGAAAGCTTCTCTCCATTTATTATGTGACGATATTTCCTTTTTCACCATGGGCCCCTATGGGCTCTCAAATATCACTTTCCAGATTCCACGAAAAGAGTGTTAGCAAACTGCTTTCTGAAGTCTAAGTTATAAGTCTGTGAGGTGAACTCACAGATCAGAAAGTAGTTTCTCAGAAAGCTTCTTTCACGTTTTGAACGGATGAAATTTCCTTTATCAGCGTAGGCCTCAAAGCGATCCAAGGAAGCACTTCTCAGGTTCCTCAAAGACAGTGTTAATGCCCTCCTCCAGGAAACATAAGTGTAACTCTGTGAGATGAATTCACACATCACCAAGAAGATTCTAAGAAAGCTTTTCGCTAGTTTTCATCTGTGGATATTTCCTTTGTCACCGTAAGCTTCATTGTGCTATGAATTATCTAATTGCAGATTTCCAGAAAACTGTGTTATCAAACTGATCACTGAAGAGAAACGTGTAACTCTGAGAGTTGCATTCACACATGGCAATGCAGTTTCTCAGAAAGCTTCTCTTTAGTTATTATGTGAGGATATTTCCTTTTTCACCATAGCCCTCAATAAGCTCCCAAATATGCCTTTGCGGACTTCACGACAACAGTGTTAGCAAACTGTTCCAAGAATTTAAGGGTGGAACTCTGTGTGATGAAGTCACACATCAGAAAGCAATCTCTCAGAAAGCTTCTCTAGTTATTATGTGACGATATTCCTTTTCACCATGGGCCCCTATGGGCTCCCAAATATCACTTTCCACATTCCACGAAAAGACTGTTAGCAAACTGCTTTCTGAAGTCTAAGTTATAAGTCTGAGTGATGAACTCACAGATCAGAAGTAAGTTTCTCAGAAAGCTTCTTTCACGTTTTGAACGGATGAAATTTCCCTTTTCAGCATAGGCCTCAAAGCGATCAAAGGAAGCCCTTCTCAGGTTCCTCAAAGACAGTGTTAATGGACTGCTCCACGAAACATAAGTGTAACTCTGTGAGATGAATTCACACATCACCAGGAATTTTCTAAGAAAGATTCTTTCTTTTCATCTGTGGATATATCGTTTGTAACCGTAAGCTTCATTGCACTATGAAGTATCTAATTGCAGATTTCCAGAAAACTGTGTTAACAAAATGAACACTGAAGAGAAACGTGTAACTCTGAGAGTTGCATTCACACATGGCAATGCAGTTTCTCAGAAAGCTTCTCTTTAGTAATTATGTGAGGATATTTCCTTTTCACCGTAGCACTGCATGAACTCCCAAATATACCTTTGCAGAATTCATGAAAGAGTGTTAGCAAAGTTTTCCAAGAAGAGAACGGTGGAACTCTGTGTGATGAAGTCACACATCAGAAAGCAATCTCTCAGAAAGCTTCTCTCTAGTTATTATGTGAGGATATTTTTTTCACCATAGGCCCCTATTGGCTCCCTTATATCACTTTCCAGATTCCACGAAAAGAATGTTAGCAAACTGCTTACTGGAGTATAAGTAAGTCTGTGAGATGAACTCACAGATCAGAAAGAATTTCTCAGAAAGCTTCTTTCAAGTTTTGAACTGATGAAATTTCCTTTTTCAGCGTAGGCCTCAGAGCGATCCAAGGAAGCCCTTTTCAGATTCCTCAAAGACAGTGTTAATGGACTGCACCACGAAACATAAGTGTAACTCTGTGAGATGAATTCACACATCACCAGGAAGTTTCTAAGATAGCTTCTTTCGAGTTTTCATCTGTGGATATATCCTTTGTCCCCGTAAACTTCATTGCGCTATGAAGTATCTAATTGCAGATTTCCAGAAAACTGTGTTAACAAACTGATCACTGAAGAGAAACGTGTAACTCTGAGAGTTGCAATCACCCATGGCAATGCAGTTTCTCACAAAGCTTCTCTTTAGTTATTATGTGAGGATATTTCCTTTTTCAAAATAACCCTCAATTAGCGCCCAAATATACCTTTCCAGAATCCCCGACAACAGTGTTAGCAAACTGTTCCAAAAAGGGAAGGGTGGAACTCTGTGTGATGAAGTCACACATCGGAAAGCAATCTCTCAGAAAGCTTCTCTCTGGTTATTACGTCAGGATATTTCCTTTTTCACCTTAGGACCCTATGGGCCCAAATATCACTTTCCAGACTCCACGAAAAGAGTGTTAGCAAACTGCTTCTGAAGT